>NC_141758.1:34560725-34722062 GCF_982258835.1 Parasteatoda tepidariorum | reverse complement strand
AATCTACAGACGTGACACAGTTGTCAACGTAGAAGGATTTTTTCAACTTCATAGCCACTTCTTGGACATTGGAGGATTCATACTTGTTCAAATGATGTTGAATAACAGCTCCCAGCAAAAAGGGACTGCAATTTAAACCAAAGACAACTCTGGTGTGTTGAAAAACTTTAACTGTTTTCGCTTCCTTATCCTCCCACCACAGAAATTTTAAATATTTTCTATCGTCTTCATTTACGGATATTTGGAGAAAAGCCCTCTTTATATCTGATATAACTCCAATTTTCTTTTCTCGAAATTTTATTAGTAAGGTAGGGATCATTTTTAACAAATTTGGTCCTTTCATCAGGTAGTCATTTAACGATAAGTTATCTCTTGTTTTACAAGAAGCGTCAAAAACTGGTCTGACATTCGTGGTGGAATTGGACTTGAAAACTCCTCTATGAGGAAGATAATGGCCGGTACCTTCGTTTGATTCTTCAATGAAACCTTCTTTTATCCATTCTCCAAAAACTGCATTATAACTATCCAGACGGTTATCCTTGATAAGTTTAGTTGTCATCGTTTTCAATCTTCTGTCCGCAATATCTCTGTTACTGAGCATATCGTTTACATCTTTCACCCAAGGAAGACTAATTTCATATCTACCATCAGGGTTTATTTTGACAGTTCTGGAAAAGTGTTCCGTTGCTAGAGCATCGTATTCTTCTGAAGTAATTGTCTCGCAAGGATCAGATATACCAATTGTTTCCAATTCCCATAAGTCAGTAACGGAAGTATTTTGAATGAAAAGTGATGTTGAGATAAGCCCAGTGGAACTATAAGTATGGTTTGTTTTTCCCATTACAGTCCAACCAAGGTACGTTTCCATTGCTACCAGTCCGCACTTTAATTGCATGGTTTGACCAGTGTATAGTTTTCCAATATAATCCGCTCCTATCAAAAGTTCGATTTGTTGAGAATCTTTACCTACATCAGAGATATGGATTCCTTTACTTCGTAATTCAGCTAACCAAGAACCATTTTTCAAACTTGGAATACATCCACATATTACCTGTTGGTCTAAAACTTGAATTTCGAACTTGTTATTTTTCTTCATATTTCTTATCCACAATGTGTATTTTTTATGTTCTTTTCTGGAACTAGCTCCACCAAAGACTACGTGTGTTAAAGTTTCATAATTGTTGGTCTTCCATCCCATTTCATTTATTGTTGATTTCAGGATGTACGACCGTTGAGATCCTGTATCACATAGTGCTCTAACAGTTTTCCGTCGTCCATTAGCTTCAATAACTACCATAAGGGTTTGCAATAAGACTTCAGGTTGGCTTTGATTCGACAAAGTAGTATTTTCTTCAGCTGATGTGCCCACAGCCGGTGTCTGATTTATTTGGCTCAAGTCTGGGCACATTACAGGCCAATGTCTTTTGTTACAAACAATACATCGAATATTAGCCCTGCAGTGTTTCGAGCGATGTCCCACCTTCAGACATAAAAAACAGGCCTTTTGTTTCTTTATTATTTCCTGTTTCTCATCTAATGATAAATTCTTTCCTTTAACTCTTTCATTCCGGTAGTGTCTGGGATTTCAAGCTCCCCTGTTACGGCAGTTTTCAGAAGGAAGGTTTTTCACTTGAACTCGACCACAGTTCCCACCCAGTGAGGGTAGTTAAGGGGGTGTAAACGATTCTCCTTTCTCTTCATTCAAACTCAGACTGGTGGAAAAAGAATGGACGCAGCAACAAATTGTTGGATAATTTAAAAACACCCCATTTACCAAAACGTTAGTTAAGCCCTTTTTTGGCGACGAATATCTAGACCTTGTAAAAGTTTCTTTCCTTCTTGTTTTCTGTCCTCTTTTTAGATCTTTTAAAATGTTTTTTTTTTACTCAATTTTTTTTACAAAATCATCAAATGTTAAAAGTTAAGATTAAGATAAATCGCTCTTTAATAAATTTTTTATTAAATTGCCTAATTATAATATATTTCGTGAATAATTAATTTAGCTGGAAGTAATATATATACCATACCTCACAAATTTCTCTTCTTTACCACTTCGGACATCGAAACTTGAGACTTGTTTACTCAAACTTTTTATTTGACTCAAAAATAATTTTAATAACCTACTATTTTTTATTAAATAGAGATTTTTATTGAATAGTTTTTAATAGTACATTGCATAAAATTTCTCAGAATATTGAAGATTAATTATAAAATTTTGCTCAATCTTAAAGATTAAAATTTTGCAGAATCTGAAAGATCAAGCTTTCTTATTTTTATAAATGACAATACCCAGGGCTCGAATGATCAGTTAAGTAGTCCTTGAAAAATACTTTTTCGAAAAATGTTCCATTTCCGAGATTTTATTATTCAACTGTTTGACGCAGAAAGGACACCGGTGTCCCTTTTATATATATATATATATTTTTTGGCGCTCTAATTAACAGATAAAACATATTTTGGTATTTTTTAAATGTAATAAACTCTTTGATAGTTTCTAAAAAACTGTGTTTGATTATCGGAATTATATTTTGACTAAAATGAATAAAGAAATTTGAACAAAACTTTTATTCTCATTAATATAAAAAATTTATACGAAATTGATTTTGAAAATTAAAGAAAACTGTTTCTTTTAGATCAAAATAACTGTGCCTGAAAATAAAGGCAAACTTAAAATATATATATATATATATATATATATATATATATATATATATATATATATATATATATATATATATATATATATATATATATATATATATATATATATATATAAGTTCAAAATGAAGATAAAACAAAGAAAAATTATAGAGAAATGAAGAAAAAAAAAAGGGGGGGGGGGAATAATAAGAAAAATAACAAACAACAGTTAAAAAAAAAACTGTTTTCTTGTATTTATTTATTTATTTTATATATATATATATATATATATATATATGTGTGTGTGTGTGTGTGCGTGTGTGTGTGTGAGCCGTGTTTAGAAGATTTTATCTTTTACGCAAAAAAAGACACGGGTGTTTAATGCTCTATTTCATAATCATAATTTATTAAAATGCTAAATGTAATATTCTTCACTTATTTTTGACTAAAAATGAAAATATCTTTAATAAAAATTTTGCATCAAATCAAAGGGTTAAGAAATTTTGACCATAATTTTAGAGATTATTATTATTATTTTTAAATTGCACTTTCTTAGATTATGATGACTTGCACTTTTATACTTCGAAGTTTAAAGATTTTTCTAATATAGTAATGGAATATTAAAATGATTATTGAGCCAAATTGTCTCAGAGTAAACAAATCTTATACTATTTGAGTATTTACTCTTTTTGATTGAGTAATTAGATTCAGAGAGAGTAATGGAAGGGCATAATAGTTAAAGGCATGAAGTTTCAACCTTTCTCTTTACTGATCTATGAAGGCCACATATTCCAAATTATCTTTACCTTTCTGAAAACAATATTTTGAAAAATATTTATTTTTATTCTGAGGAATCACCTATGTAATGAATTTTGCATAGAAATCAATAGTTATATGAAATAATATGCATATTCTAAGTGGGCTTCTTAAGACAAAAATATTATTTCTTTTTATTAAATAGAATCATCGTATTTAGAGCAACATTTTATTACACAGCATCTTATGTTATTAAATAAATTAGTAATAAAACTGAATAATATCAAGACCTGCGTTTTCATCTTTACGAACTAAGCCTTTACATAGCGTGCTCGCCATTTCGTAGGCAAAAACATTCGGATAGCGTCATCGCCTTCCTTAACTTTAAATTAAATTATAACAAAAACTATTCCCGCGTCTGGTGGCCACAAGTTATCACATTTTATTTGAGGGATTTTATTTGATTGTATTGTTGTAGATATATGGTTAGTTTATGGTTGAAGAATCAGAAAGATGGGTTAGTCTCTTTAGTATCTTTTTACATATTTTTTTTCAGTGAAAGGAAATCTATGAAAAAAAAGAATACTATCATCTTAGCTAATTTGTTTATAATTATCAGGTATAATTTACTTTTAACCGTATAAGTCTAATATTAATCAATTTGTTATCATTAATATTTAATTGTGTAGAATTACAAAGCAGTTAGAATTCTTTAAATTCAGTTTTTAATAAAAATGAACGAATATTTTTTGGTAATTTGAAAGTATACTATTTAGTCAAAGTTTAGTTACAGATTCTTTTTTTTCCCTCCAATAACCACTTTTGACATAGAATCTTAATTTGTTTCATCTAGGGCACGAAAGTTCAACAATAAATTAAAGAATGTGGTTAAATGAAGACCAACTGCTATTTTTCTAAGAAAATGTGTCTTGCTGGTTGCAATCCTTTTCAGCAAAAATGGTCAAAGAAAAATAAATTGTAGCTTTTACTATCTAATGTCAAGAAGTGTTCTGCATATCATTATATTCTCAGTTACGCAGCGGGTATTCGGCTAACCTCTTCGTACATTTCTCACTCAATTCGCTTTCCAAGTTTCCAAACGGTTCAATCATTCACAGCAGACATCGGGAATTCATTCCCTTTTGTATGGCGATCGACACCACTATATTCTTTGATCATGGTTTACCGGCCTCCTCCGAAAAAAAAAGGGGGGAAAAGGAAACTGTTTGCCTTCGTTCGACATCTATTTTTAGAAACATTTCGCCCTAGATAATTTTAATAGAAAAATAAATAATTACTGCCGTAATTTTGCAAATGTTATTAATTAATCTGTTTAATTATCACTTTCTTATTTATTTCTTACGTTAGAATGCTTTAATATGTCGCCTAGGTGCTAAGCATTGTTTATTGCTGCGAAAACAAAAGTTTATATAAAACCGAACTAAAGTTTTTAAATTTTCTCTATTGAAAATACATATGAGCTATAAAGAAATTAATAGAATTATTAAAGATACTATCTGATATTTTGGAAGGCTTCTCCTAAATTACAAAAGCATTTTTATTACTCTCAGTTGCTAAAAAAATAATAATAAATGAATAAAGTAAAGAGCAGGAAGCAGGGGAGTGATAATATCAATTCCGTTATATTTATTAAATTTCAGATTAAACCTTCTGATTCTTAAGTTTTTTTTAAAGTAAAATGTTTCATTTATCTTCTTTTTTTTTCTATATTGACGTGAATAGTTTTAATAGATATAAATAGTTTGTTGCACAGTTAATAGCATTAAAATAAATTAAATCTTGAAAAAATTATTAAAATAATAATAATAATTTTATCACACTGAATAAATTTCTTTAAATTTAATTAATGAAATAAAAGCATTTCTAATTTTTTACAACAAAAGAAGTAGAGATACATGCAATGTCAGAAAAATCAGTACAAGATTAAATTTCCTACAACAGCAAGGAGACATCAAGTTAAGCCATATTTTCTATTCAACTTTAGCCAAAGTATTGAGCGATTCAAAATTGGATTCAAATTTGATTGACGCAAAATCAAATTCATTTATATGCTGCCAAAAAAAAACTATAATTTTTTTTATAGAAATATATCCCTTTTTAGTCGTAGACTTACTTTGAATAATTATTGCTTAATTATTTGAAAGGAGTGTACCGTTGTTTTTTTTCCCGTAATAAAATTTAAAGCATTATTTACTTCACTGATTATTTGAATATAAATGATTATATTATACTCGACAAAATTGTTTCAATGCAGACATGAAAGGGATGAAAAGGTTTTTTTCCTAGTTTTTCAGGAATCCGAACTTATAGAATGCATGGTGTCGTAAAATTATCCCTGCACGTTCTTCCAGGGGAACAGTAAATACTTTTGTACGTCGTCACAAACAATCAAACTCTCAAAATAATTTTAAAATAGAAACGATTTTCCAGAAATTTTATCCATTCCTCATATAAGAAGAAAAAATGATTGCACTTTTTCCTAAATTTTGATCTGCAGTTTTCCACAAAGGAAAACTGCAGATCAAATTTCATTCATAACGAAAATTACTGGACTTTGTCCTAAAAAATAATTTTTGACGATAAAAAAAAATTTGAAAACTAAAATCATTATTATTATTCGTCTCTTAATATAAAGCACATTTGAATATTATGCCAGAATTATCAGCTGATTTTTTGATTTTTTTTGTCCTACTAAGTTGTATTTTTCCACACATGCAGAGACACGTTAAAGATTTTAAACTAAATAAAAGTAATTTGAATATTGTCATTGCAAACATAATTCATTTATTAAAATATAAATGTTTAGAACGAATAAAACTATCATACGCTTTTTTTTTATATATTTTTTTACTATTGGTCGAAACAAATTGATTTGCGCATGCGATCGATCTACAATTTTCATTTATTTAATTTTTCCAATTATACTTTTGTTGATGAAAGTGGTATCTAACATTACTTCTTACTGGTTTTTTTCTCCCTGAAACACGAATGATAGAGCTGTTTCCATCATAGAGACCTCCACAAAGAACAGCTTCTCCAAATGCTTTTCGTTCCCTTGTCTTCTGGGTTGGGCTCAAAATTACAAGGCTACGAAATTGATTAATGGTAGCCATTAACTCAGAATTATGTTGGCTGTACAATGCCGGTTTTAAAATAAAAATAAAAATTTCCTTACTGCGCAAATCTCTAAGAATTTGGACAAAGGTTCTGTATAGGGAGGCTCTCTAGATCAGTATACGTACATCTACGCAATGCTCTTTTATTTAGATTTGCATAAAATAAAATTTAAAGTGAACGTATTGTGGAGTAGAAATCATCAGCATTGTGCATACAGAAATAATTTCGTTCTTGCGTAGAACTAACTGTATTGTTATTACTTTTTCCCCTTTTTCCTCCCTCGTATGTGTGAAACAGTTGATTTTTATTTATTTTTTAATTTAATCATACATAAACAAAGAGGTTATTTAAAAGAAAATAAAGGAGAATTAAGAATGACACGGACTAAAGCCTTTTTCAATTGTATTCAAATGATAAATTTATTGACAAAATTTAAAATTTATTGAAATTGCTAAAACCAAAACAAAACAAAAAAAACTTAGGTATACCGTTTCCAATTGCTAGTTGAAAAAAAGAAAAATTGGAAAAGGAAAAAAAAAAAGCTGAAAAGACAGCAAAAACAACTATTGTTTTCTCTTTAAAAAAATTTTTAAGAAAAAAAAATATTTGATTACTTAAAATTTTCTTAAAACTGATTAAATTTGATTACTTAAAACTTACTTTTCTTTTTCTTAAGGCCACAATATTAATCATCAGATTTTGAATAAATTGTTTTGAAATAATTTCAATTGAGTGGTACCATTGAAATAAATTTATTTTATGAATATGTTTTCATTTATTTAATGAATGATTTTGTAAAACGATTTAAAATTCAAATATCATTACTTCATACTGTAATTTCTTATATCATTGAAATGTCTTAAGTTTTAAATTATAATTTCTGCGTAATTAGAATTTTTTTAACAATTAATATTTTTAAATTCCTTAAAAGTTCTGTTTTCAAAATCTTTATTAAATATTCCAAATAGTGTTAAATCTGTTTTAAGATTGGCTGCTTGCCAAAAAAAAAAAAAAAAGGTCCGCAATGGTTAAAATGTTTTAATTTTTAAGTATTAGTTTTAAGACTTTAAATTTCATTAATTCTAATAAAAATCACATTTCGTATTTTGAAAAAAAAAACAAAGAAAAACTTAGAAAAAGTGAATAAAATAATTAAGTGAAGGAAGTTTATTTCTTATAATTTTATGTTTCTACTTTGCATCGGTAACAATATACGTCTTTGCTTAATTATTTATTTACTTAATTGCTTTTTTTACTTTTAGATGTGGATAAATTTATTTACTTATTTTTTTAAATCTATAAGAAACACCATAAACTAGATTACGTAGTCGGGCAGAGAAGGTATATGAAATTGAGTATGCATGAAAAATTTGCACTTAATTAATCGATGTATATTATTTTCCCCTAAATTAACTCATGTTATTGTTTCAAGAGAGCGAGACTAATAGTTGAAATATTAGACATTATCTACTAAAAGAAATTAAATACAATATAAAAAGTGCAATAAAAAAAGGTTAGATACCTTTAATTTTATCATCATAGAAAAACCAACAGTACTTAATTAACATTATAATTAACAATTTGATGAAAATTACACGACTTTTTGATGTGACTATGTCAGAATATAAATTTCTCTAACTTTTTTTCTCCAATATCAGTTTTTTTCTTTACCTTTTTTTAATCTGTTCGGTGTTTTTTCCTTAATTTTTACAATAATCACTAAATTCGCTCTCCCGGAAAAAAATATAGCATAATTTTTTCTTGAATTTAAAAAAAAGAAAAACAGAAAATTAAGCTGTTGAATTTTGTTTACTTTTCTTTGGGGACGTTTACTGTGTGCAATACCTTACAATGCGTTTCCGAGCTATTGTAATTCCATATGTAACAATGAAGAATGAATGGACAAGTGTTGAAAGAATTTCTGCCTCTGGTAACAGTGGGTAAGCGGGATAGTTTAGATGTCCTGTGGTGAAGAGGAGTTAAATAGCTTTGTGAAATTTTTCTAAGCAAAGCAAATAGTGGACAACCCCATTGTATAAATCATTTCTCAGAATACTTACAAACATTAGTCTTTCCCTTGAGGTGAAAAAAAAAAGAAATATTTTCAAGGGAATACTACAAAAGTAATATAAATTAATTATTTAGAAATAGAATACTGAATGACTTTTAAAAAGAAATTGGTTACGCATGATTAAAAAAACGAAAGAAAAAAAATTATTATTTAAAGCTAGTAAAATATTAACACTAATCATTAGCATTTTGAATAACTTTAAAATGGTTTGATAAAAAATCAATGAAAAATTAAAGTAGTCTTTTGAATGATAAAAGCACAGATGATTTTTGTTATGTGATAAATGAAAAACTTTGAAACATTTTCAAAAATTTGTTAGGTCGTATATTTCTAAACATTTTCCAAACAAAAATAAACGAAAAAGATATTGAAAAAAGCAGAAATACTGAAATGACTTTCCTAAGAATAAATTGGTAACTTTCCTTGCATTGAAATAAATTTGTAAACATTAATGTATTGAGTTTTTCAATATTCTTATGCACCATAAAATATTAAAAGATAATGTCTAAGTTTCTTTTTTCGCGATCAATATCGAGTAACATAACGACGCATATTATAATGAAAAATATAAGTTTTAATATTGTTATAAACTTTTAAGTTTAAAAAAGTAACTAAAACAAGAAACCAGTCCTTTTTCACTTTCAATCCTTTTTTTTTTCTTTTCGATTTATGTGGTGTATTATTATTATTTAACAATAAAGCATTGATCTTTATTAATCGAAGACTATTAGAAAGTTTTAGGTAAGTGTTCCTGAGGTTTCTTTATGTACCCGCTCAAAAGCCCATTGATACGTATATGTATATATAAAACACTACATTTCCTCTGTGTACTTGTTAAATTGTTTTGAAGAAAAATTTTGCGAAAAACGATGTAATTAAATTTTGATTCTACTTTTTACTGAGAAAAATTGAGTATAAGGTAATTGCTTAAGCATTAACCTCCAAACACTGGAGAATAAGAATTGTATTAGGTAATTAAGTTGAAATATCAAACAAATTTCTGTATACGCTAATTACAAACTCTTTCTTTGTTACAAAAGTGTTTTTTTTTTTTTACACGAATGTATTTTAACAAGTATAAAAGGAATATCATCAATGTTTGACGGAATTAATTAAACAACTTTCTTGTTCCTCCTATGAATAGGGAATACTTAATGTGGTTGGAGCGAAGTAATGTTTTGTCAGTTTAGGCTCTTTTGTCAGTAAACTTGACATGAAAATCCAATATGGCAACAATTTATTTTACGTTTCAGTTGAAAGAAAACATTTCAATTTCATATATAGTTATATTTAGCTCGATTTTAGCAAGTCAAATTGTCACAAATGAACATAGTCGTCGATTAAATCTTTTTTTTTGTTTCGAAAATAAAATTACATAATGTGATATGAAAAAAAATAATAATTTCGTTTCGAAATTTATAGGGTTTATGCAAAGAAAAATGATTAAACCAGAGAAATCAATATATGTTCCATAATTATTCAAAGTTTGCCTAGCGGTTGCACTATGAGAAACCCGTGTGGCTATGAAAAAAGAATTATTAAAGTGTAGCAATTCTTAGGAATTCCCAGGAAGAAAAAAAAAAACGCTATGTTTTAGTTTTAATTATAATTTGAGAAAATTATAAATTCTTATTGATTAAATAATTGTAAGAAGTGTAACATCAATTTAGAAATTTTTTATTCATTTTTTTTCATAAAAAAGGGCCGTGAAGTATTTCGTTATAGCACAGGATACGTCGATTTGTTGATTTAAACCAGTTTCTTCCAATAAAGTTAGCATTAGAAGATAAAATTTTGGTGTTTGGCGCTGTCTCTAAAAGCCTTACCTGCAATTTTTAAAGTTAAGAACAGCAACCTTAGGAGAAGACTTTTCAACAATGCATGGGGAGGAAACTAATTGATGTTAACTGTCAATCCTATTTTCTCCCCCCACCCCAACGAACCCCAACAACCGCGAAGCTACCTTCCCCACCCAATTCACCTGGAGAGTCACGAAACAACACCTATCCGGAGTTTGCATGTAGATGTTTGTTCGTGACGCTTCGGATATAAGGGGTTAAAACAATTTTCTGAATTATGTTGCTTCCCGCAAAAAATGCAGTTGCGTTTAAAATGTGGTGCTATTGGCTTATTCTCAGAGAGCAAATCATTTGCAGTAAAAGCAGGAGTTGATATTTCGAAATCTTTGTCTCTTTTACGATGCGAAGAGTCATTATTTTTAAAACCAGTTTTTGCCATAGAAATACGTTCTTCGCCTTCGACTCTCAAAAATGTTAATAACTGCGATAATTTATTGCCATAGGAATCACTTGAATCATTTTCCTTAGTAATTACAGGATTTCTCAGCCACACTCTTAATAAATCCTCTGGAATACATGATTCCACAAGCGGAAACAACATTGCTGCGTATTTCTCTTTTGTTACGCCAATAGACTCCAGTGAACGCAGATATGACTCCAATTTATCGTAAAGTTGCATTATGTTCATCTTTGCTTTTGTGTTCATTACATTTTTCACCACTAAATTTAATAATTCTCTTACGTAATATTCGACGAGAAGTTCTTCCCGCCCAAATCTCGTTTTTAAACTTTCTACCACTTTGGCATAATTATCAGCAGACGGCGGATAGCTGTCCACAATTTCCCTTGCTCTACTTCCGACAACCATGCATTGAATGAGATATTGGAATTTGTCCTCATCACTCATACCTTCATCATCATGGATTCGACTAAATTGGCTCCAAAAACTTAACCAATCCTTGACTTCCCCACTAAATTTAACTAATTCTATTTTGGGAAGCTTTAATTTTGTCTTTTCAGCCGCCACAGACAAAGCGGTTTCGGGAAATGTGAGAAATTTTTCCAAGTATATTTTAACTTTAATACGAATTGCATCAGTTGTTTCCTTGTACTCTTCAATTTTATAGTATTCTTCAGATAAGTTTTCTGATTTGGCGTCAACTAATAATTTATATATTTCTTCATCTAATAATGCCAAATCGTTTGCAATACGTTCAAAAGATGAAAATTTAATTTCAATATCTTCACGAGTACTTTTATTTTCCTTACGCATCGCCAATAACTGATTATAACGTTTTGTAAATGTTCCACGAACAGGAGTTCGTTTGGCGATAAGAGAATCCATAATTGCAGTCGCCAATTAATATTGCAAATGAAAACTAACCTTCAAAATCCGGGTCACCACAATGTTTCGTGCTCCCGATAAATCTACCCGATCTATCCAGCGATGAAATAACTTAAATTTACAAGAAATACCTGCTTACACATATTTACAAAAGCAACCATTTTATTTTCGTAGAACACATCTAGCACAACATTCTTTCTGTTGCCACTCACACTTTTCATATATACACAGGCTAAAAAATCGTTTTAGTTAATATTTACACTTTAAATGAATGACGTCATCTTATGAGAGTGACGTAACACCTTGGTTAATATTCTGAATAATTGTTACTAGTTGTTTAGTGGTGGATAGGTGCTTTCGAAAACCAAATTGTTCATCCAGGATAAAACTGTGATGGGGCTTTAGTCTGTTGAGGATTATCTTCTCAAAAATTTTTGAAAACACGGTCAGCAAACTAATAGGTCTGTAGCTTTCAGGATTTAGCAGATTTTTCCCCTGCTGGGGGAAGAGCACAACTTAAGCGTGTTTCCATTTGGGGGGGGGGGTATTTCAGTTTCAGGCAAGCATTGATGATGTTTAGCAGCTGCTCGATGATGTGGGAGGGAGGTTTTTAATCCTAAGGTTATTTATATTATCAGTAACGGGAGCTTTATTAATTATTCTGAAATTTGGTGATAATACTGGTGATCTCCTCCATAGTGGCTAGATCTGAGGTTAACTGTGTCTGCGAAAATTTCGCATTTATCAGTATCGGAATAAGTCTTGCCATTTAGCGGCATATTAGTGGTCTTACTCGCCTTTAGAGATCGTACCATGTTCCAAGCGGTTTTGTCCTTAATAGTAAGACTCTCGACCTTTTCATTCTAGGTATCCTTTTTAAATTCGTCTATTTGCTTCTTTATACTTTTGCTTAAGTTATTCAGCTGATTTTTAATATTTGGGTCCAGTGTTCTCTGATATAGTTTCCTTAAATTATTCTTCATTTTAATTTGACATTTAATGTAGAATGGCAAATTATAATAATCGTTTAATTTCAGTGCTGTATGAGGCATTTTTGTATGCATCTTGTATAATGTTGATCAGGTTATCAATTTCTTCATTAATCATTTGTTGTGAGTCAGGATCACTATTGAGGAAGGAGTGATTATGGAGTACATGGTGAAATAAGAGCCATTCGGTAGTATTTCTGGTCCTGTTTACTAAACGGAACAGTGGCAACAATAGATAGGTGATCGCTGTTAAGTTCATGATAGGCTAGGTTTACTTCTAATTTGCCAATACTTGCACTTTTTTTTTAAAGTTTTTCTAGTGGTAGTGAAATAAAAATAGCAAAAATTACTATAAAAAGAAAGTTCTGAAATTTCATCAGTATCTAAAAACACATAAATTATTATTAGATAGTTTGTATATGTTTAAATTCATTACTTATAGAAACAACAAGATAGATCAAGATCATTTTAAATCAAATTTATTAAATAAAATATGGAAGTATAAATCTTGCTACCACTTTAAAGATTAAAATAAAATCTTTAAAGAGATTATTAATTAGTAGCTACGAAATTTTATTCACAATTTTAAAATACGCTTCTTTAAAAGATTAAAAAGATAATTGAAGACGATTATTCATGATTCGGACAAATTGCGAATTTCATTCCACAAAATGAGAATCCTCCCAAAAATTGTAGTTCGCGGAGCCCTTACAGTTTCTCTGAATCTCTGTTCGTTATATGAGTGAAGTCTGAGAAATTATGTGAGAGAATTGATTTCGAGGATGTGAAATTAACTTTACGAATTTATAAATGTGTTGGATATATAGTAATGATTTTAGTCTAGTTCCATTTAAAAGCTAAATAAGTATAAGTTGAAATGAAATCAGTTTGTTTTAATTTCAAAAGCCAAACTATGCAAGGTGGTATAAGCCCCACAGATTCCAAAAATCATCATCCATTTATTAAACATAAAAATTTGAAGAAGTGATTGGCAGAATTCTATCAAAGCTAGTGTCAACTTGTCGCTATAGCTAAATCTTTGTTTTAATATATATATATATATATATATATATATATATATATATATATATATATATATATATATATATATATATATATATATATATATATATATATATATATATATATATATATATATATATTAGTTATTGCAGTACTGTAGTTATAATACAGGGTGTCTATAAAAGAACTCCGGGATTTTAAAAATTCATATCTCACTAAGTATAAAAGATAGCAAAATTTAATCGATTTCTCTGAAAAGAGTAACTCAAAAAGTTTTACTCATACCAATTGGGAATGTTTGTATCAACTGTTGGCGGCGCTGCAGGGCGTTGACCTTGAAATGGATTTGGATTTTTTCTTTTGGATTCCGTTGGATTTTTTCCTTTGGGAGCATATCAGGAATCTTGTGCATGCAGAGAAAATTCGTGATGTTCAACATCTCAGGAAACGAATAGTCAATTGTGTGGCAACCGTCCCCCCAGACATGCTCGCCAGGACATGGGAAGAGGTAGAATACCGTTTAGACGTCTACCGTGCCACTAACTGGGCTCATATAGAACTTTACTAAGTGTTAAAAAAAACTTGAAATTGTAAGATTTTCAGTCATGTATAAAACATGTATGTATGTTTTTTATTTCATTAAAATATTTTGCCTCAAAACCCCGGAGTTCTTTTATAGACACCCTGTAGTTTAGTTTTTGCAGTACCAAATATTTTTATCGCAACAAACCTTAAAATCATTTTAAAAGCCTCTAAAATAACACAGGTTTTTAAGAGGCCAAAAACGATTGTTATAAAAGATACTTCTCCAGTAGAATCTTGCTGTTGCTTCAAAACAAGAAGCTAAGTCATTCGTAAATGATGATGTAAAAAGCAGCTGCAGCAGAAAATGTAACAGCGCACAATTTTCTGGCTTCTTTTTTGAAACAAAAAACTACTTTAGCTCCAAATGCAAAAGGCATTTGAAAATGGTGCAACGCAAGTGACCACTTTCAGCCTTAATGCGGAGCTGTAAATGTGACATAATTTTCTAATGTAAGCCAACTGGGATTGCTTTGCCAAATTTTAAATTTCAACTAAAACATGCATGTATTCTATTAGTTGGAGAAAGAAAAATAATTTTCATGCTTAGAGTTTGTAGTGATAAAGTATTTTTTTTCTTTCGCTTTTCTGTGAAAATTCGAAAACCTGCTGGGCAAAGTTACTCAGACAGCTGGGGTAACTTTGCCCACCTGATGTTTTCTATAGCATATACAAAATTTGCACAGTAAATTAATTTAAAAAAAAAAAAAGAAAATTTATACGTTGGTATGTTTTATGACTAACAGCAAGAGTATAATTTAAGAAAAATTAGTCACTGGTCCAAAAGACCCGCAATTTAAAAATTAAGAGTCACATTTCTTCTGCTGAATTTAGGGATCCTCATTTGAATTTTTTTATGGTTAATGAATTTTTATGGTCAAGGAATGAAGGTTAATGAAGTGAATTTAACTGAAAAATTGCAATACAGAGAATGCGTTATGTTCACTACATTGGTGATGCTATTTTGTGACTAAAACATGAATTTAAAAAAAAAGCATATAATCCCTTCACATTTGCTGCTGGGCATCCTCCAAAAAGTGAAATTTCATCACATTTTTTTCCCTTCATCCTAACTAGTTCATTATTCTAATTGATTTGTTAATAAATAAATTTGATAAATGTGTTAGCGACTGAGAAAGATTGAGATGAAATAGTAAAAAAAAAAAATAATTGGTCCAGCCATACGCCTCATCAATAAAAACTCTTTTTTTTTTCCCAAGGGGTTAGTTTCTTTTACTCATTTACTGCAACTGCTATACAATTCTGAAAAAGGAGATTTTTGTATGCCAGTCAACAGCAATTTAACAATATTTTCTTTTTCTTTTTGAAAAATTAAAAAAAATTTTTGACAGAAAATTTGAATTATGTGTTTCAAATAATATTAGCTTTCTTCCATTGCATTGACCTAACCTTTAACATTACCTCCATTAACCTTTACCTCCATTGACATTTTAAAGGCATTTTTTAATAAATCTTATATAAATAGAAGTTCAAAAAACAAATGTGGTAAACTAATATTTTTCTAAAATAAAAACAATATGAAATTATTATTTATACAATTAAAATAATTATTACAAATAATTACTTATTTACAATCTAAAACTTATTTAAATTTAATGAATAAAATATATTAACTATTATTTTATATATATTGCCAAAAATCCTTCATAAAATTTAAAAAAATCATAGCTTCTAATAAATATACTATTTTTAAATAAAACAATTCCAATTTGTGATGAATGTATATAAATACATTATAATTGTTGTTGAATCATTATTGTTAAAGGAAATTTTCCTTAGTGTAAATTTAAAATATAATAATGAAGGAATCATAAGACTGAAACAATAAAAAAATATAAACAAATACTTCCATGTTAATAGATGGTATAACAAGGGAATGAAAAACTAGTTAGTATAAGAAAAATATAAAGCAGTTTTGTATTGTAATGTAAATAAAAAAAAAAAAAAACTATCTCAACCCATCCTTTATAATAATTTAATCTTCAACTTTGATTCTTCCAATTATGGTCCTATAAATCACTTTTAATATTTTAATAGCTTTTTTTATCTTACATTTCTATGTTTTTAGTAGATTATTAAACGAATTTTTTGACTGTAAATTAAAGGAATATCAGTAGTTTAAAAATAAGAGAAAGAAATTTGAAGGAATTATCTATAAACTTTACCGCAACTTAGTTCAGCATCAATGATCTCATTTAGTATCATTTCTTCTATTTTAGTTCGAAAATTTTTTATGTTATTTTAGGGAGTTTTAGGATTTCTTCATTTTTTTTTTTATTATTATTATTCTCACAAAATTTTTAAAATCATCTAGCTTCTCTTTCTTTTAACTGAAAAACATAGCAAATAAATTCAGCAGTAAATTAGTTTTTAAATTTTGATTTCCAATTGGAAAGAAGAGCTTCAACGAAGTACTTGAACAGTGCTTGAAAAACGAAAAGTTTCAAGGCATTGTCCTCTTATGTTTTTTTTTTCTTCTTCTTATTGGCTTAAGAAAGATTGAATCATTTGTCAATCATGAGTATTGAATTCGTCATCATCCTTCGTTAATTTATCATCCATACTTCGTCCATACGTTATCAACATTCCTTCTGAAAATGTGAGCTGCCCAGTTTATTCGATTTCTTTTAATGAATTTCACAATATCTGGCTCTCTGTAGATTTTATACAGTTCAGTATTATATCGTCTTCTCCAGGATTTATTTTTATCCCACCAAGGATGGCCCTCAAAACTTTTCTCTCAAAAATGGCAATTTTATTTTCACCAGCTTGAGTTAGGTTCCAGGTCTCAGAGCCATAGGCAGGGGTGATTGTGAGCCCAAGTCAAAATTCCGGAAAATTTCTCGAGTTAAGAAAAAAAGGAAGAAAAAAAAGAAGAAACAGTTCAAATTGAAAAATTAGAAAAAAATTTTAGCAAGTTTTTTTCCTTCCTTTTTCTCAATATTTCTTAGTTTACTTAAAATATATTAAAAATTTAACACGTACCTATACCATTTACACACACCTATGATGACCTGGAGAAGTAATTAAAATTTACAAATGTGTCTTTCTTTCTTGAGTTAATGATTATAACAACTATTTACTGATAAAAAATGAATATTAATCATGAATATAAGCTTATAAAGTATCTCTCTGGCTCTCCCTTACAAACAATAAAATAAACTGTGTTTTTAAGTTCCACCTTTGAAAATTTGATTTCCAGAAATTTCTGTGATCAATGATTTTTTGAAACGTCTGGACCTTCGATCTCCGAAAACTTCCGGATCACTGCTAGCGAAAATTCCGGAAATCCGGATTTTTTCCGGAGCACAATCAACCCTGCATAGGTAAGTATTGGCCTAATTAATGTTTTATAGAGTAAAAGTTTTGTATTTTTTGATAAAAGAGATGATTTGAAAAAGCGTTTTAAACCATAAAAAGCCTTATTTGAACAAATTAGACGACTTCGAATCTCATTGTCTATGTTATTGTCGGCAGTAACAATTGAACCAAGGTATGTAAAGTTCTGAACAGTCTGTAACCTGTGGGAACCAATCTCCAGATAGGATTCACTAGAATTTAATTTAGCAAGTACAGGCATGTATTTGGTCTTATCGGTATTGATGATTAGTCCCATATCCCTAGCAGCAAGCTCCAAAGAAAGGAAAGCTTCTTTTAATGCAGGAACAGTTCGTGCAATGATGTCTAAATCATACACATACACCAATATTTGAATAGATTTTGAAAATATGTTGCCTCTGATATTGATTTCAGCATCTCTTATAACTTTCTCTAGAGCAACATTAAAAAGAAGACAGGATAAGGAGTCTCCCTGTCTGACTCCACTATTTACTTTAATTTCTTCAGATAAAGATCTCAAAAGTTTGACTCTGCATACGGTGTTTGTACTGCTTGCTTCTACAAGTCTAATTAGTTTTGGTGGTACTTGAAACACAACCAGATTTTCCTATTTAAAATATTCATTTATTTCGTTCAGTTATTTCCATTGAAAAGCGAAATTCGTAGCTGCCGCGATCGTTTAATGAACAAAATCAATTATTGGACGAACTCTTAATTAGTTAAATTTATATAATTTAGCAGATTTGATTGCAAACTTTATTAAATAATGGCGTCGACAAGTATATGATTAGGAACCAATAATAACGTATATTTATATGTTGTATTATATTTATTTTAAACAATGTTATCATTAAATATATATAAATATATAAAAATACATACCTTGTATTAGAAAAACAAGTCCCATGCATCCAGCGTATTCTAGAAAATGAAATTCCAATTTCCATAAAATTCCAAAATCCAAAACAGAGCAGACAAAAGTAGGATAGATGATGAATGAACCAGATGAACGTGAAATTTCTAACTGTGATGTCATATAGCATTTGAAACTCCTTACGCTGATTTCGCGAATCAGAAATTTTATTGGCGCTTTACCATCACCCATTTGGGTGAGGCACTAGGACAGGACAATAAGGGGGAGGGGAAAGCAAAGTTTTTTATGGGATTGAAAAAGGAAAATTGAGGAACGCAATTAATAAAAAGTGAGATAAGTGACAAGGGCTTAAAAATAGTAAATAAAAGTTACTATTTTTTAAGATAGTGACTTTTAGTGAGAAAAGTGACTCGCGCCAAGCCCTGATTACATTTAAGTCAAGAATTGAGAGCTTGCTGCAATAAGAATCCAGCTGAAACTTCATGATTCAAAGTTAGTTTTAGCAATCTTTCATTTGAGCAAATTTTTTATAGAGCAAAATGAGTTGCAACTCATAGGTATTACAAGAAAAAACTTCTAAACATAAATTTGTTCACAGAATATATGTAATCTTACATAAGCATAATAAGTATAACCAGGTCTCTTCATTCTTTGCGCAACTTTACAGTTTTCCCTTTTTCTATTTTTCACATTACATATCAATACAATTTTTTACTACTTGTACCAATTCATTCTGTCACTGCTAATAGAAACAAAATAGATTTATCATTAAAACTTCTAGTGAAACTTGAAGGTCAATAGTGTGGTTCTGTATTGTAATAAAAGTTACAAATGAGAAAAGGGCATACCCTCATCATGCATTTTTTAGAGTTAAGTAAGCTAAATTCAAGAGTTTTATAGAAATGAAAATTCTAGTTAGATGCTAGAAAAATTGTTGGAATCAGTAGCAAAAACAATACAAGCACAGGAAACAAAGCCATTTGAAAAGTAATTTACTTTATTTTCCTGGATAGTTTAACTTTTACTCGAGGGAATTAGAAAATGGAGAAAGCCTCACACATTCACATATTCGTTTTAAATTTTTTTAGCACAAAAAATCCAAAGAAGCTCAAATATTAAATTCCATTTTTCATATTTTTTAAATTTTTGTCTCTTAAATGTAGGGTAAACTAACCAGTGAAGGAACACTTAAGCTTCGCTTGCCTTTTAAAAAATCATATTAATTTCAAAATTCGTAATTTTAGTTAAATGGCAGTATCAACATATTTGTTACTAATTGCAAATTATGTAAAAAAATTGTAGAGAACTTACATAATATTGTTTTAAAGCTTTGGAGGTTCAAATAACAAGTAGTAAGAAGACCAAGTGAAGGAACAGCTCTTACCAGTGAAGGAACACAAAATTTTCCAGTAAATGAACACTTAATTTTGGTTTTTTTAAAATGCTTTTTGTGAATTTATAAGTCATACAAATATTTAAAAACAAGTCTATTCTTGAAATTATAACATATAAATACTTGGAAAATGTTAACTTTTTTTTGTAATCATGAATTGAAAATTAAAATGTTAACATATTAATACATACTGTTCATTCACATGGAAATCAATGCCTAGTAAAGGAACATGCCGATTCCCTTACTGGTAAGAAGTTGTTTTTTGTATTTTTAACATACTTTTGATGCAGAACATCACTAAAGGTACAAGAAAATTAAAGTTTATCTTTTATTTTCATTGACTTAGAAAAAAAACCCAGTAAAGTAACACTTGTTCCTTGACTGGTTTTTCCTTGTTTGGTGATCCAGTGAATAAACACCCCCCTATCACAGTACTTTATTATGCTATGATGCTTAAAAAATAATAAAACGTAACTTCAATAACTATATTTTCAATTCTCTTTTTCACAGTGAGAAAAATAAAACTACTATTACATGCAATTAATTCCACTTCAAACATATAAATACAAACACTCACCTTATAATTTTTTTAAAGAAACAAGGTGCTGCAGAGATAATAACAAATTCAAAAATTTTTTCCAGAGAAGTCTATTTGACCAGGTAATCCAAAACATTGCTAGATGACTTCCTATTGTTTGGCAGTAACGTATTGTTACCAATCAATCTAAAGAAAAACTTTCAAATTCTTATTTTTAATCAATATATATGAAATGTTCCTTCACTGGGTAGTGTTCCTTCACTGGTTGGTTTACCCTTTAAGTCTATTTATTTTACACTTTTTGAAAATCACTATTTTAATTTTTAGACATTTTTTAAATAATCAAAAAAAAATTATGCTTAATTTTTTGCATACACTAAGAAGAAAAAATATATATTTATATTTCATTTTTAAACATACTTGTTTCTGAACTGATTTTCTTGGGGGGGGGGGGGAGAGAGAGAGAACACATAGGAATTAATGCATCAATATTTATAGAGAGAGAGTGTAACAGCAATTAAGACAAGAAAAAACTTCTTACTGGATTAAGTGAAAAGCCTTGAAGATGTGATGTTTTAAAGATGTACTCGTAAGCTCATGCATTACAATTAAAAAAAAATAATATCTTTAATTTCTTTAACCGCATACTAATTACATAATTTTGAAAGAAAAAAAACGATCACAAAAGTGCTTTTTTTTAATTTCAGAAAATTATATACAATTAAGTGCATTAACATTATATCGATGGTAAATTTTGGGTAATTTTTTAGCTTACATGTTTCAAGAGACCATTATCTCAAAACACATTAAAAAAGTCTGGTACTGCCATCTGATGCATAGATTGAGAAATAAACTATTCTTGGTACATGAAATATATTGTTTTTACATTTTTTGGCTTTACTTTTTGACACTGTATCCCAGATAGATCACGAGCACGAGAAATTGAGCACACTAAAATATACAATTAAAGGCAGAAAGAAGAGTTACAAAAATTGAATATTTAAGTCATGAGAAAAATACATGCACTTATCAATTTTCTCCAAATAAATTTTAACTGCTTATTTTTATTTATTCAAATGAATAAAATAATTTTTTTTTTTAAGAAATGACTTTATTGCCTGCTTTGGCAAAATAAAAATTAACATTTCCTATGCAAATATTTATATTTTTTATAACAAATATTTATATTTTTTATTATAAAATTTTATTTTCTTTTATTTCATACATAGATACAAATTTTTAAAAAATAGGCACAGAATATTATGTTATATTATACAAATATAATGTAAATATTTTAGAAAGTGTAAAACAGCTATGATTCATGATATTAAAGAAATATTTGTTCAACTTACTTCACAGTTCACAAACAGGATTTTTCACCTTCAACAGAGATAACACAATCTCAAAAATATATAAGGTGTAATAATTGAAAAATATTAGCTGATTCAGCCTTTTTCAGAAAAACAAAATTAGTGAATACAACCTTCATATCCTTCCAACATGCATAAACATCTAACTGGAATTGATATTAAAGAAAATAAATAAGTAAAATGAATTACTAATCTTATAAATGACAGAGAACAAAATATAACACAGAAGGACTCAGAAAACGGCAAAATGCTCACTGAATCCAAATTCAAAGTTAGCACCAAAAAAAAAAAAATTTTAACATTAAAAGCTGCTTTTTTACTTAGTTTAATGACAAAATGCAATTTTTTTCTCGCTTTTTACATAAAAGATTTAAAATTTTTAATTTTTTCTTTTATGGATAAACTTTTTGTTTTGACATTTTAAACAGCTGAATAAAAAGAAGGTTTTCAAGGAAAGATATAGACAGAGAACTGAGCTTTCCTTACAAGTGACTCCAAAACCAAGAGTGTTCTGTAACCAGTTCAGAACGTTTCTGAAAGTATTTTAACCCTTCACAAAATTCCACCCTTATCGTCTAGAAACAAGACAGGTTAACCTTGCACCTGGTCTTTGATCTGGTTGGCCTTCCCCCTTTTATCTGAAGGCTGCACCAGATTTAAACAGCTTTCAAAATTATTAAACAATTTCAAAATGATGGCAAAACATATTTCACAATTATGTGCAAAAATACATTTTTAACAATTGATAGTTTTGTTATTGTTTTGAATAATACTTAGATAAGCCAAGCTTGCCAGCCATTGACCTTGTGAATAAAGTCATGAAGAACCTTTCGTCTTGATAATATGTTGAAAGAGTACCTTTCTTTAATACTCCCAGAGGAGTGCTTGGTTATATCATGAAGTTGTCCGCTAAGGTGAAAGTTTGACTTAGCTTGAAAACACCCAATAGATGACAGCACTACTAATTTGTAGAACACATCCTCTATTTAGATAGATGTGAGGGGGAATGAAATTTTTCTCCAGATCCCCGATAGTGCTCAGCGACTGATTACAGGATTTCATGAGCATCCCAAGTAGCACAGGGATATTGTAACAGCTTTAGTTTACATCGACCGACATTGTCAATATTGGCGAAAATCGAAATTGTGTGTACGATATTGTACGATTCCCGTCGATTTCACTATAAAAATATGTTTGTAAAACTTATCATTTAAAACTTTATTGTGTCCTTAAATCAAAATTAATCATTTAAAAGACAAAAAAAGACGTCAAATTGTTATAATTCCAAAAAATAAGTTTAAAATATAAATTTAGAGATATCCGAACAACCCCGGACAATATTTGATATCAATATTGCAATCGTGTTTTTGTCACGACATCGATTTTTTCTCTAAATACTGAAATCTACGATCTATACCACTCGGAACCGTAACCATAACCCGTTAAGATGCTGTTTATCATTTACCGCTACACCTGCGATCTATTTATCTTTTGTCTACCTATATTTAAATCTAATTTCGTCTCATAAGATTTATACCTTCGCTCATAATGTAAATGGAATGAAAATTATTCCGATTTAGCGAGCCCGAAAACTCAAACCAGCTGAAGATGAAGGGGAATTAATGCACCTTGTTGAAATGAATGAACGAATTCTCTGATCTTGGCAGGTATGTGCTGTTTTTAATATATATAATTAAATTATATATTGCAAGATTGATTTCCACCTTTATCTTGTCCAGGCTGCTTAACTATTTAATTATATCACGTTATTCAATTCTCATATTCACAAACAGTGGCGTAATTTTATAGTATGTTTGGAGATGTTAAGCCTTCTGGCATGCTTATGTTTATATTTTTCACACCTGCCAAATTGTACGTTTGATGAAAAATATTTTTTAATACTTGAACTAATTAAAAATTTAAGAGCTAAGTGAGCTAACAAATGGATCATATTTGCATATTTTTTAATTATTAATTTGTCATGGTAGATTGAAATGTTTTTTTTTTTCGAAATTTTAAATTGAAGATTTAGTATGTCTACTAGATTGATTTAATATGTATACTGAAGATTTAATAAGATATCTAATGTTGCTGCTAGTAAGAAGTTTTTTTCTCAACCGTACAAGTTTGCAGTATATATATATTTATATATATATATATATATATGTGTGTGTTTAATTATTATTTAATATTATGCTTACTGTGTCTAATTAATATATAATGTTTAAATTACAAAAAAAAGGAATTGAATCATGAAAATTTTATATGTCTACATCTTACTTACCGAACCGAGTAGCTCATTAATCAAGTAATTCATAATTTCAGAAGGGGTTTTAACTTACATGAACTGAAGTTTGTTAACTATTAAATTATATCACATTATTCAATTCTGATATTCCCAAAGATCTTGTTTACTTTTATTGGTTCTGTGCACTATAACAATTTATCTGCTTTTCTCGGACTAAAAAAGACGAACTTGTTCAACTTTCCTCCCATATGCTCCTGCCAAAGAATAGGGTATCTCTCCTGATACTATTCTTTGGGTACATATATGTATTTATTAGGGTACATATAGGGTATCAGTACACCTAGAATATCATGGATTTCTATATTGACCAAAATTTGTCATGATCTAACTATTATTTTTTTAAAAATTGCAGATTTAGGTAACTGAAAAATCTTAATTTTAAAAATGGAATCCCCCTAATTTCATAGCGTTCTGAATATCTGAATTTGTAACAAAATATCCAATCTTAATCGTATTTTATTAAAATATAAAATGTTTCAATTGTGTTCTTTAAAATAATTAAGGAAAGAACATCCTTTCTAGAGCGAATAATCTTTTAAACTTCAGTGATTTCAGAATCTTATTAATTATTTTATTTGTTTAATTTTTTTTTTATTATAATGAATTTAAAATTCTTGTTTAGGCATTTTATGTTACACTTACTTTTAAGAAGAAAAAAAGCAGCTTTAAAAAGCTATTTAAATGCTTCAACTCTTTCTTTACTCAATTTTTAAGTTTAATATCAATAAATGAGAAGGTTTAGAGCCCCGTGGCAGATTTGCAGAGACACGGCAACATTTTCACTGAACATTACAAAGTTCTTGCAGAAAGATTTTTCTTTTGAAAAGTAAAAAAAAAAAAAAAATTACCTTTATTTATTTTTTGACAGAAATTTACCAGTTATATTTGAATCATGCATTTGAATAATAACTTTTTGGCGTGTTCAATATACGTCAATAGTAGCGTAAATTGATGGGTTTTTTTCTGTTGTATTTTCGTCAGTTATTGATGTTGATTTTCAAGTGGATTTTAAATATCCCGATAAGCAACCTGAAAAATTCGAATCTTGTATTTGGGTATTTACTTTTTAGGTCAATAATTCTGTCAAATTTTATCAGTTATTGCTATTGATTTCTCCATAGTTTTTAAATCTGATATTTATTATACGATATTTTTATACAACAGCCTAATCAAGAAACGGAACACTCATTTGAGGTGACCAATTCGTGTGAATTTGTTGTCAATCTTTTTTTTTTCGCCGAGTACTACTGCGGATTTAATAATTTGCAATTTTTTTTTACTGGGATGACAAAAGGCGAAGGAAATAATTTCTATATCCCCCTGCCTCCCAACAAAATGCGAAAATGTTGCATGTAATGTTATAATAAAAATTATACGCTCAATTTAAAAAAAGTTATACATAGTTTTTTTTTTTTTTTTAAACACAGTGCTTTTGTTATTTTAAATTAGTAACATAACTGTTTATTATTGTGAAAAGTATCTTGCAGAAAGATATTAGTGCTAGAGAGTTTTGCCGCAGATAGCTCGAAAAAGTTCTGCTTCAAGGATTCAGAGTATAACAGCTTTGGTTATACCTATCATTTCAATTAATGTTTTTATAATGCTTTTTTGAATTTATTGTAGTGTTTTTGTCGGATAAAATAGTAACTTCGGTAACTCATGACAACTTTTTGGAGTTATTGATGGAAAGTCAGGGTTTTAAAATCTAAAATGTCGCAGATACCATGTACATATCAAAATGAAAAGCAATCCATAGCTGAATATGTCCCAACTTTGCAACATATTTTAACTTATGTGATTCTTAAGTCAAATATGACTGTGATAAGTGTTTTAATGGTATGGGTATTTCTCCGCACACTATTTATAGATAGAATTCTTGATAATTGGATTCGTTAACATACAATCTGATATTGCAATGTTCAATATATTTATGCACAGGCCATTGCTTTGGAAGCTTCTCATATACAAAGTAAAGAACTAATGCAATAACTCTTTGAGAATAAAGTGACTGAAATAAGAAATAATATATTATAAAAATGAAAAATGTAGATAATTCCTTTCTTCAGCAATCCTGTGCCCGTTTTACTTGTGTGGTCTTAATTGATGATAAAATATGAGGTACATTTTGTAATGGTTATTAAAACATTATATTTTTATATATATCTTTTTTTTTTTTTTTCAGATATGTTATTTTGAAACCATCTGTGAAGAAGGCTATTTATGTTCTTTTACTTCAGCACCATCTTGGAATTGGCGATGATGTATTGTAAATTAAAATGAAAAAGGAAACAGTGTTTTGAAAGCCTCTCAGCTGTTACAAACGCCATCTTAGGTAATTTTATAGACTTAGAATTTTAAAATTTGTAATTAGACTTTACTTTTTCGTGAGTCATTATCTTGCACTAAAATGGATCAGTTATTCCTTAAATTAACTACCCTGGTCCTTCCTGTTTTATTTTGCTTAGTTTGTATTCTGAACTCTAATACATTTACAGCATTGTATGTTTCAAAGTTCAAAAGTTAGCCGCTCTTAAGGTTTTGTAATGTTTTTCATGGCATCTTCTTCTAGTTATCAGGGTTTGTTGATTTAGATCAGCTTGATTTATTACATGATTTAAATCAAATGATTTTTTTTTAGAAAAAAAGCATTGATTTTGAAAGTTAAAATACAGTGTTTTTAAATTATTGATGCTTTTATTATTTTTTTTTCTAGTTTTAAAACTTATTTTAAATAAATTGCTGCATTAATTAATTTTAGTTATTCAAATTGCTTTCTTTCTTGGTGTGTGTTAAATTCCAACACATTTGAAATTGCATTTTTAAAAATTTTTTTTGATTCTTGAGATTGATTGATGGCATTAAATGTACAAATTAAAGTACACATTTAATGCTGTCTTAATATAGACTTCCATAGCTGTAGAGAGTAATTAATAAACATGAATTTTTTCAAAAAAAATGCAAATAATGTTAATTAAAATTCTACCTTTTGATTAAAAAAGCATGGAATTAAAATCTACATTATATTTTATTAGTGGAAAATGTTTATTTCTAAAGCTATAGTAGAAAGATGGGTTATATTAGAAAGAAATTACCCTAATATGTCAAAAATAGAAGGAAAGAAAAGGGGGCTGATGAATTCAGATGTTTTTTTCCTGATATAGTGTCATTCTTCCCTTTCAAAGTCTATTTGAAGCAGCAGAGTTATTAACTGGTAATTTTTTCTCATAATATGTTTATAGTATCTTTGACATAATCAGATTTTCTATAAAGAAATTTTGTGAAAAAAAATTCCAATAAGTACATAGATTTTTTAAAAATTTTTTTTAGCTTAGCTTATCTATTTTGATATAAGATTAAAAATTTATTACCACTTAGCAGTACCTTTACAAAATACTTCACTATATCTAAATCAGCACTGTGGTAACCTCATGTTAGATGTGGAATTTGTATTGACTAGCCGGGTTCTAATCTCAGCCGATACTGGGATTGGAACCCGGATCACTCATTGAAAGGTGACCAAATATTTTTTAAAAATTATTCAAGGAAAAACTTTTTTCCGCCTATCATATTATAAAATACATAGCTGCCAACCCTTCTGAATTTTTACTTATTTTAGCTATTTTTTCCTCTTTTATGCGCAGAAGATAAGATCTTCTGCATTTTACCCATCTGCCTGATAGCTAGTATTTTCTTTAAGTCAGACGTCGCTGTTCCTCTTGTAACAGCGTTTGGCAAGGCCGTAACTACATTTTTAATCGAATATTGTACCATCAAGTAGCTGGTCGAAAGTTTTTTTAAAAAATATTTTCTTTTTTGTTTTAAAAAAAGATGAGTATTGCTTTTTTTTGCTCATAATAAGTGGATTTATAAATAAATAATTAATCAAAATAGTTAAAATCCGCTTCTTTTATAAATTTATTGGTAATTAGTATGTGCTTGCGAATCTTCTGCATTTTTAGGCATTTCTTCTGCATTTTTTTTTTGTCTATCTTCTGCATTTTTATAACTAGAGGTTGGCAGCTATGAAAATATAATATTTTCCATTTGTTATTAACTTACTCGTCAAGGGCCCCCATATAAAAATAGGCCCGGTGCTCCTGGAAACATAAAAACTGCTCTGATTCTATACAAAAGAATTGTCAACCTAGGGCTGTTAGTAGTACTTGCATTGTGCTCATGTCTACTTTAGTTCATGTAATTTTTCAATATAACTATTTGTCTTTTAATTTAAAAGTATTAAAGTTAACCACAGTTTATGTCTTATTTTTTTTCAGCTGCTACCTTCAGACTGTTCAAAGAGACTAGCTGCTACCTTCAGACTGTTTAAAGAAACTAGCTGACTAGAAAAAGCTGAAAAATTTGGTGAAGTTCTTGCCACCGCCAATGGCCGGGAAGGCAGGAAGACTAAGTTTGCGCCTCAACTGCCACAGTTTTGTTTTAGAAACAATTGATTGTATTAAAGAATACAATAAATTATAGAAATTAGTATATTATTCTTTACTGTTTAATAAAAATTATATTTCATTTACACATTTGACAACCGTTCAAGCCCTGATAAATATTTTGGCAACACTTTAATGGATAAAGGCTATAAGTAAATTAGATCGCAGCTTATTGTACCATGCTTGCCCTTTTTTAAGTCAGAAATCTGAGGAAGTGACTCCTGTTATTTTATTATGACAATATCAGTGTAAATATTGCTTTTTTTTTTTTTTTTTTTAATCAGTTTTTTTAAAATCGAACCTGATGCTGTGAAGATAAGGAGTTTTGTTTTCCATAGATACTATTTTAGTAAAATACAGATTATATAATACTAAAACGTCACAACAAAAAAGTTAATCGTTTTAAATTAAACATATTGTAATTTTAATCTACATAGTAAAATATAGATGCTTTAAAAATTATTGCACAAATCACTTAAAATATTAAAATAATTTCACAATATAAATGGCTGCTTGTACCCTGAAAAAGCGAAGAAATATCTTAACAAAACTATTTACTTTCTAGCTTATTTTCTAGAATAATAGTAAAATATACCTGCCTACCCAAACTTATTAAATATTAATAATCAAAAAATTCTACAAGCTTTGGTAATAACAAATTATTTAATTTTAAACAAGCTAGAACGGTTTTGTTCGGTTTTTCCAGGGTACAAACAAGCATGAATATTTCAAAAACTAATTTTTATTTTCTCAAATAACGTAATTTTGGCGATTGTCTGCATTCCACAGCATTCGTTTTTTGAATATCGTGTTGACGATGTCGGTAGAGATAGTACAACGTTTGTAAATGCAGAGAGATGTCGATCGACGTTCCCCAACGTTTCTACAATACCGTACAATATTGGTTTGCAATATTGAATATACGACATAAAAGGGGTCCATTTTTATATAGTACAATATTTCGCTACGATATTGTACAATGTTCAAAGCTACGTTTTTACGATATCGTTTTTGTGAATTGTGCTACTTGGGATGTATATCTCTTTTACTAGGAGGGCCACAGTGACTTTGAGGATCGAGACCTAGCCTCTGCAAACCCAAGTCTGAAGCTCTAATCACTGAGCTACTACAGCCTCAAGAAATGTAAATTGTGCAAAGATAAAAACCATTATACACTCATTATGAGTTGGCCATGCTACCCAATACACTAATTTGCTTTTTATAGTGTACTATGCAACATTACTTTAGTTTTAAATGTAGCATAGTGTACTGTGCTCACTTTTTTATCATATCATACTTTTAAAAATAATTCTCAGGGTAAGTCCAAGAAAATTTTTAAAAAAATTACTCGTTAAAAGGATACATTGTACCAAACAAAACATTCGATTTTGCTTATAAAATATGGAATCACTTTGAATTTAAGCTTGTTATAAAATAATTTCTACAGTTTATATTTATATACACACTATTAATAAAATAAAAACGTACTACAGACAGTTTATTTTTATTTAAAAGAAAGTAAGGAACTCAGAAGGCTTAAGTTAGAGCCAACAATTATTATAGTTGCACAGGTAGCTTAAAGAGTTAAAGATTATAATTGATAATTTATTTGCATGAAAAAGAGATACATCAAACTTGACTACGCTGAAAAAAAAAATCTAGACTAATATGAAGTTGTATATTACTAGAGATGCCAACTTGCTCCACTTTGTAAAATAGTATTTTGTAGTGGTAGCAAAATTTAAGTTAATTTTAGTTCACGTATTTATCATTTTAAGTTATTTTTTCACCACTAAATATAAAAAAATTATAAGTATGATATAAAATACAACGTCTAAGCATCAATCTACTGGTTACTATATTAAAATGTAGGCGTAACTAACATTTTTTAACGAAATTTACAATATAATCTGCAACCACTTTATTAAAACTATTCAAGAAAGCGGAGCAGTTGGCATCCCTGTATTACTAGTGCAAAACCCTCACAAATCAAGTTCAACATACAAAATGTAACTATAATAAGAACTGTGAGTTGTTATGGATTTTGCCAAAACAAACTATTTGTAACATGCAAAAGAATATAGAGAGAAGCCCAGCACTTTGAATACATTACTTTCATGGGAAAAGACTCAGTACTCTGCGACAAGCCAGAAAAAGCAATTCATAGGGCTAGCAACGTATTCAGATTTAGCATATAGTAAGTTGTTAGGAACTAGGACATCTAGAACATTAGCAGGATCTAAAATATGAGATAATAAAATATTTAATCTAAAACGAGTCCATTTTTTGCCACACTATTTAACAGTAAAATATAGCATGAAATTTTTTTTTTTTTAAAATTATCTCATGCAGAAGAATCCCAAAAACTTTTATTTTTATTACATTAATGATTTTTACAGGTATGTGTAATTTATGTTAACATTATTCTTAATTTTAACATAGAAAATGTAAATAAATATTATGATTATTTCTTAAACAGTGTCAGTAATATTTTTTTTACATTGTGATTACTTGAACAACTTGGGAGAATAATATTCATGATTGGGAAATCCTTAAAAACATACTGAAACAACTTTTTTGAGAGGAAAAAATGAAAAAAAAACAAGCAAAACAAACTTTGAAAAAAAAAATTTCCCATTTTTAGAATATTCTTGCTTTATATCAGTAGTAAATTTTTATTATGAAAAAAAGTACTCATTGTAAAATTAAAAATAAACTTACAAGTTTAATCACAACTACCCTGAATCCTACTCTTTATTTTATTCTCTTAAAAAAACAATTTATTATTATTGGCAAATACTAGTAAGAATTAAAAAGGTAAAAAGCAAAACAAAATGTAGTTTTTCAACTTATCTGATAGGATTATAAAAATGCAATAAATTTTAGTTTATCTATTAGTTTATTTTTTTAATCAACAAGATAGTAAAAAAAAAATCTACAAGAGTAAAAATATTTATTAAATAAAAAATGTAAAAACATGGCTTTTAAAATTATTTTACCTTTTGATTGTAACTGGTGCAAGAGGCATGCCAGAACAAGATGTTAGCCTGCTAATTGCAATATAAAAAAGGTTTTACCATGAATATTAAAACATAATTTAAAAATAAATATAGATAAATAAATATTGAAAAATTTTAAAATGAAAATATACCATCATTAAAACTCTTTTAATTTATTAAGTATTAATTTACTTAAAAAGGAAAATTATTTCAATGTACAGGGTGTCTATCAGGTCCACCCTCTTCCCCCAAAGAAAAATTCATGGCCTCAAAAGAAATTTTTATGACTTTCTACACAATATTTTGCTTCCAATTTTTTTTTTATAGAAATTATTCAGTTTATGTAAATATTATTGAATGCATTTTACATTCATGTGATTAGTAAAATATAAAAACCAAAGGAAATCTTTCAATTAATCAGACATACTAATGTTTTATTGTGTAGAATCTTAGTGACATGCTTTTCTGAAGCATGCATTATTCAAATAGGAATATAGAATAATACCAAGGTTGGGTTTTTACATCAAAAACTATCCAAATCCTTTAAAAATTTGGGGAAAGTTTCATTTAAGTTATTGAGAACATTTTATTAACACAACTTCCATAATAATTCATATTATATATCATATGCATTGTCATTGGGGGGGACCACCTTATATTACCATTTATATATAGGGGAGAGTTGGATAAAACGGGATACCATTATTGTTAATATATACTACGGAATATCTGTTCAGGAAAACCATAAATTATTTTTTTTGTAGCTACAACATTTATCGAAGCACACAAAAAACATATTTTAAACTAATTTTACTGACTGTGAAATAGAAAAAAAAATTAATTTCCAAACTCTTACATATCCCGTTTTAGCATACCTGGGTTGGATAAAACGGGATAGGGTTTACAATGTTTAAATTTTTGCATATATATAAATCAGGGTTGGCAGGTTTTTGACATGTGACAGTTTTTGACAGTTTAAACCATGGTTTAAACCGTCACGTCAAAAATGTCAAAAACCTATATTCATATGTGAAATTTAATTAATGCATAAAATTTATATATTTTTTAAAGGGTAGTGTTTCTAAATATGTTCTAGAAAAAATAAATTTAAAATTTTGAAGAAACACTTATATTTTGAATAGTAACCAAAATCTTGTACTTTTGAAAACTCACATCTTTTGTAATATTATGTATTCATTTTCATGTGTTATTGAAAATCTGCAGTGATATTATTAAGAAATTTATTTATAAGCAAATTTAGTGTATAGTATAGATTATACTAAAAATTAGACATTTTTAAAGATAAACATTAGCAGTTTTGTACATTAGACATCTTCTTTTAAAGAAAAATCTTTTTAATATTCTTTTAAATCTTCTTAATAATCTTTTTAACATAAGACAATACAAATTTAAGTGCTTTCTGTTAAATACAAAGAGTAGTTAGTGTCGATTTACAGTATATTCAGCCTATTCATTTACTATGCTGAAAATTTAGTTTATCCAAATACTTGCGAATTTCATTTCGCTGAATAAGATATAGTTTTGTTGAATATCTAAATATTCAGCTGTTGAATAATTACTTCTTGCTTTCAAGATATGCATTATTTGTATTCTTAATACAAGTGGAGAAAAAAAAATTAAGAGATAAAAATTGTTTTAAAATGATAAGTGTAATAATTATAAATAAATATAATAAACAATATGAATTATATTTATCATTATTCATAAATATAACTACTTTTAAATTCAAATTAACATACTGGATAATAAAGATATTCGGTATAACATTAAAAAAATTTTTTATACACTTGTATCTTATATCAAGTTTGTATTTATACAACATAACTTGTAAGTTCCTTATAAATATTAGTTATATGTTCCTTATATGTCAAAAATGCATCGTAATAAACTTTTAATTTTCTTAAGTATCAAAAAGAAAAAAAAAATTTTTTGAAATATAAATATTTAAACAATTTTTGTGCAAAATTTTTCGGCACATGCATTTGAATATAAATTTCTGAGATTTTAATTCTGTTATTTTACCTTAATTTTAATTAAAAAAATATTTTAAAACCTGCTGATTACCTATAGTATAATTAAATTTCAATATAATGTATGGCAACTGTTGGTAGTTTTGAAGTTTATATATTTTCTTGGCAAACTTCAGTTTTTGACATTTTTGACAGTTTAAACCAGTATTATACCCTTGTCATGTCAAAAACCCAACCCTGATATAATGCAAATATATTAATAATATTGTTTATACATAAAAAAGCTCAAGTCTTCATCAGAGAAATACATTACAATTAGTTTTAAAGAAAGATGTGAAATCCTAGAGTCGAAAATTAAATGCTTAATAATGAATGTTAATAAACAAATTTTGCATTTATATAAAAAGACTAAATTTTTCAAAAATATATATAGCTAATATAAATAAGTTGTTTAAAAAGTCTAGGCCTACATTAATATATGGCTATTTTAAAAGGTAATAATCCAACAAATAAACAGGTGGATAAAACGGGACATAAAAAACTCTATCCCGTTTTATCCAACTCACAAGTATCCCGTTTTGTCCGACTCCGACACTTTTTGAAACAAACATGGCTGCTGCCTAAATATGAAAAGAAAATTAGATAGACTGCACATCAAAATATTGGTAAATAAATGATTAATTAAATTTAATACTCACCGGAATTTTATTCCCATACATGTAGGCAGTACAATGTAAAAAACAACGCACGTAAATGTAGAAAATGGCTAAAAAATAGAGTAAAAAAGTTCTGAGACTTATAACTTTCTATCAAATAGTAATCTCGAGGCGGGACGCACAGAGAATGATATAATCACGGTCGAATAACACGTTTCTGTCGTTGTCCACTAGATAGCTGCAATAGTCTGGTCCCAAGGCGACGTATCCCGTTTTGTCCGACTATCCCGTTTTATCCAACTCTCCCCTATATATAATTTATCAGGGATCGTAAATATCATGATATTTTCGAAAATATCAAAAATATCCGACATTTTGATATATATCCGATATTTTGATATGTATCCGATATTTTGATATATATTCAAATTTTTGTTTTATATTTAGTATCTTCAATATAAATTAACTTTTTTGTTAGGAATTGTTTTGCAGACATTATATACACATTTAACACATATTAAAATAATTCATTTTATATAAATTCTAAATTCCTAATGTTAATTGTAATTAATAAATTTATAATTTTTATAAAATAAAACATGAGAAATTTTTTTTAAATAAAAAAGGTTCTCTGAAACGAAATCTTTTGTAATCACCAAAATACAAAACATTTTTATTTTACTTTTACTAAGTTTCAAAACACATTTTTTCTTTATTTCTTGTTAAAATATTTGAACATAAAATTAAGTTTTTCTGCCTTTTCAGTCCCTAATCTATTCCACAACTTGGACTGAATAAATCCAAAGCTAGAGAATATTCTCTCTAACCCAGTTGTGGAAGGAGAGGCAGTTAGTAGTTGTTCAAGAAGATTTGTTATTCTGACTTTTAATGGTTCCTCTAACTTGATAGTTTCCCACCAAACTGTGGGTTCCACATTGAGAAAGTCATCTTCGAACTTGAAGCCTGGAAAGGGGCGGCTCTTTTTGACCAAAAAATTCATAGCCATAGGTAAAATATTTTTGCCAACAGAACGTAGGAAATTAAAAGCTCTTTGTGCTTGCTCCTCATTTAGTTTTTTTCCACAATATCTATGGCATATTAGCAGCTAAATGAGCAGGGTTTAATGCCGTTACTTCTCTTTCTGAGAACTTTTTCATCACATCCACATGCTTCTTCCACATGTTGGTTTTCCACATGCTTCTTATTTCTCCTTCAGTTTGCACCAGATTTCAACACATTGTGCTATTGTGCATTTATTTGCTTGAACTGCATCTAAAGCATTTGCAATCGGTTCTAAAATGCTTATACAATCAGAATAATTTACCATCAAATCATTTACTAAATTATCTACCTTGACCACTTACTCATCATAGGGTGAATGAGAACAGGTTCAGTCTAAGAATGAATTTTTAGTAGGGGGTAAGTGGGAGCAGGTGCAATCTAAAACAAGATTTTTTATAGGAAGTAAAGATAGTGTGAATGGTAGCATGAGTTTGTGTAGTGATTAAAAGAAATCTTGAAATAATGTGGGGAATATTTTAGAAATTTTGCTGAAAATATCGAAAATATCATGATATTTATTTCAAAATAAATATCGGATATATATCTTGATATATATCATGATATATATCCATTGATATATATCAACGAACCCTGTAATTTATTATTACTACTTAAAGAATATGTAAAAAATTGCATGTTTTACAATTTACTTTATCAAATAAACAATAAAATATCGCAAATGATTATAAAAAATTATTTTGTAAGTGGAATTATATCTTTACATAAAGAAACTTAATAATTGTATGGAAAAGATTTTTGATTCATAATTGATTTAGATATGGGAAAATACGCATAAAATAAAATTAATAAGAGGCCCTAACTTTAGCCTGCTCTGACTGAACTATTTTTTTTTTCAAATTGCGGTTACCCATTATATTTTGATGAATTTAATTCCGTTTATTGCTCATTTGAAGAAAGGTTAGAAAAACATTTACAATATTATTTTGTAATCATTTTGTTATTTTTTGATGCAGTTGTTAATGTATCAAGATGTATTTTCCTTTTTACAAATACTTTTTTTATACGATAAATATTTTTATATAATAAATACTTTTATGAAAAAACCCAAATTATTTTTTTACGGAAAATAAAATATAATTTTTTCCTCTAAATATTAGGTTAACTCCCCAAATATTGAGGGGGTTGCGCCACCAATAATCATAGGTAAGAAATATAGACAAAATTTTTGAAACTATTAATAGGTTTCTCCAAAAATCATGGTACTTCTAAAACTTAAAGATCAATATCTTTGTTATGTTATAACCATTCACAGGGCCCGCGCTGAGGACTTCACATTGTTAGCCAGTAAATTAGCCAAATATAAAAAGTATTAAACAATTTTCAAAATTCTAAACCAAAGGAAAAACTTTCTTATTATTGATTTTTTCTCCTAAAAAAACTTTAAATCCAAATTTAACATAAAGTTAATTATTTTATCAAAATACAAATTAAGAGTCGTTTTGCAGTAGGAGTAAATGAGCATTGAATTTGAAAGAAATAGGTTGGGATTGATTTTTGATAACCTCTCAGATTAGTGCAATAATATAAGGCCACAACTTAGATTCTTTAGAGTACATAAAACTAAATTAGTTGCCAAAATAGTTTGATCTCAACACAAAATATTTTTTTCTGATTTTCAATATTAGTTGTTGATACTATTTATATGCAGGAGATCAGAACATGTCTAAACACGCAAATGAGGTTTTGGGAGAAATTCAGATAATTGTGGGAAATTTTTGGTCTAAAACATTCTTACAAGAAATTTTATTGTTAAACAATAAATTGCGTCTGTAAAATTTTTCCTTTGTTAAAAACAAAATAACAAGTCTATTAGAGAATTAACTAGCTTGAATTCCTTAAGTTTGTGAGTTTTAAAATTAAATTAATTTTACTATTTCAATATATTTTGATTTCTATCATTTTCAACAGATATGCTTGTTTATACAAGAATTGTGTGAAATCAAACGAATTTTTTTCCTACATAAGCTTCACTTTCCAAAAATATTTTTTAAAAAAATTATTGTACTAAAATAAAAATGCTGAAATTTTTCGGAGAAATTTTGATCTAAAAAGAAACTTTGTTAGGCAAGGAGAATGCTCTGCACTCCAGCTTATATACCCATGAATATTTTTAATAAATCTTGACTGTAACATATTCTCTAATAAGTAAAAAAAAATTATTTAAAAAAAATATAAATGCTTGATTAAATGAATTAATAATTTTGTGTACTTTTATTTTTAATAATTTTACACATTTTTATTTATAATTATTTAATATTTCCTACACCAAGATTTTGGTTTTGAGAATTATTGTAAAACAAAAAGAGAGTTTAATATCAAAATAATTCAAGAACCTAATTGTTTGTTCACATGTAATTTTATATGCATGTTTATTTATAAATACTTTAAATTTATAATAGCTGACCTTGAATAACAGATTTAAAATACTTTTAAATTCTTCAAAAAATTATATTTTTCTTCTGCATATTCTGACTTTCTCCATGGAGCAATTAGACAGATTCTAATAAGTACAAAAATAAATTTAGTATGTTATCAAATAGTTTTAAATTATCTCTATTTCAGCTTTTCTCATAAAATTTTCATTAGAAGAGAAAGAAATACAAGCTCAGAATAAATTCTTGTAAAATAATCTATAAAACTTACATAAAAATACTTTATTGTTCTTAGTATGCACTTAGTGCTACCATTATTCAAAATTTAAACTTTTGCATTTTTATTTGCAAGGCTGAAAATCAGTTTCCAATTTAAAAATGGTTTTTCAGTTACTGATTTATTATTCTTTATGGTTAGGAGAAATATATTAAGTTTCATTTGAGATACTATTCACACACTTATTGCTTTACAAATTAGTCTGATCATCAATCACTTTCTGCTTTTTCTGTAAATTTGAGAAAATAATTTTTTTTTTTTTACATTTCCCAGCTAAGTTATTTTTAAATCTTAGAGCATTAAGCTTCAATTAAACTAAATTTTCTCTGCGGTGGAATAAAAAGCCCTTCAATTGTGATTACATGTTTGACACATTAAAAAAATTAAAGTATTTCCCAGGGCTCGAAAAACCGCCCGTCCGCGGCGGTCAAAAATTCCCTGCGGACAACTAATTTCTCGAATCCGACGTCCGCACGGATGGCCATTTTCCCGTCTTGAACTTTGTCATTTAAATTATTTCATAAAAGAAAGAAATTGCTTCATAAAAGAAAGAAATTATTTCATAAAAGAAATACTAGGTTACTATCAGTAACCTAGTATTTCTTTTATTACTGTATAATGTAATCCTAGTAACTACAAATTCATTGTGCAATTTATATAAATGTTTGTAATAAATAAGTGAAAATTATATTTTTATTTATTTAGAAGCTACGGGTTAGTTTCAAAGGAGGACGGGTACATTGTTGGACAAGCCGTCCTCAGGGACGGGTAAAATTTCTGAGTGTTTTCGAGCCCTGGTATTCCCGTCAATTTTTTGAAACGTCAATATATTAAGTTAATTACATAGTTTTTTAATCCCCTACATAATTTCTCAAATTTAATAAAGTCTATTTGACTCACAAACTTCGTATTTGAGTAATTACTTCATGCACTCAGTTTGGAATGATTCCACCGCTTATGATTTTGTAACACTAACAATCTTTTTTTACGAAATATTCTGTTATTTCTTTTCCTTCCTAATTCCAAAATTTTTAATATATTATGGTACACAAATGTGATTAATCACTTTTTGATGCTCTTGATCTCAATGATTTATTCCCCAGAAATGTGATTGCTGAAAGAACTCTTACATTTTTTTCATAATGTGAAGTTTTTTTTCTCTTATACATAGAAAATAAAAGATTCATTTTTTTGCATAAATGTAACATTTACAAAATTTAAAGAAAGAAAATGTTTCTTTATCTAATAAGATTGAAACACAAATTTATAATGGTACTGAGTGCATTAAAAAGTGACTACTGAAATATGTGATTCAAGATTTCTATGCAGTTATATCATATACAAAATTAATTCGATCTAATTGTAGCTAAATAAATCACATTGATTAAATCATTCTTCTAATACAAATCAAAATCTTCAACAATATTGCTACTCAATAAGATATAATTTTAAAAAAATGAGATAAAAAATTTTCTAGCGAACAATCTTTCAAAGGAAATCTTTTCGCCCACTAGGTTTGTGAGCGAACTATCCAGAAACAATGCACTATATACAGCCCGCTAGCTATTGGCGTGCGGTCGCGCCTGAATGTTTAAAAAATAAACAATTTATTTAGGAAAATTAAAAGAATTAGAAATTTTGATTGTGCATTGAAAAAATTGAATTGTGCATCTAAATTTTAAACGCATAAAAGCTACATCAATGTGTATCTGTGATCATGTTTTTCGGTGGTTATCACTACAAATTTCCAGGGTTAAAAATTTTAATAGGACAAATTATTATGCTTTAATATCCAACTTTAGTACTCATTTTTGAAGTTCTTTTCATATTTAATCTAAGATCGTGCCTTAGAAGGTTATATTGCAGGACATGTACCATAAAATCTCAATCCTTTTAACATCATAATAAAACAGTTAGAGAATTTTGAATTGGTAAATAGATGTAACTTTTGAAGTGCTTTATGTTTCAATTTTATCATATTTTTCCCTTGTTTTTATGGCAACACGCATTTCCACAAGGTTTTGAAAATTTCGATATATTTATAATATGAATTAATGCAACATTCAAATCAGATATTTCCAATGGACACTTTATTTGCACCAAATTTAAAGAAAATCTAAGATATTTTTTTTATCAATCTTAAAACAGTTTTCTAGAAGGTTTAAAAAATCCTGATATTTATTATCCACTGCTACAATGACTTGTGAATTAGTCATTTTAATTATCACCTTTCATCTGCGTTATCTGTACCGAATTTTACCATTAATCCAGGTTATTTTTCTATGGTTCTTTTCAATCTATATATTTTAATACAATATATTTCAAAATGTGAAATTTGACTGTGATTTTTTTTTAAATTGCTTACAGTTTTTGAACTTTGTTTCTAATTTTTTGTATCTTAATAAACAGTTTTAAGGTTTAACATTTATAAAATCTCATAATTCACTAAATATAAATGTCTTTAATGTAAAAAATATAAACTGAATCCCAACTGAATGTTAAATCTTACTAAGCTATAATGAGTTTGTTTTTATTTTAAATCCTTTTAAACTATATGCGATTTCTTTATTAAACGATTTAACTCGCATTTATGTTACTTCATAAAATATTTTTATATTTTTACTTTAATTAAAAATCATATCAATTTATTTTAAACGCACTTCTGTGTTACATGCAAATATATTACTAAGTTGATAGAAGAAAATTAACAAAAATTAAGATAAAGAATTATAAATATTTAAACGAACTTAATTTCACGCAAATATATTACTAGTTCATTGATAAAAAAATATTCCAAAACAGTAATGTTTCCACACAAAAAATTATTATTGCCATCAACATATCAAAATACTTGGGCATGCAGCCCATCATTGAAAAAGGTAGTGCACTATATGAATTATAATAAAAATATTTTTGCTTTAAGAGAAATTCTCTTAACTCACTTTACAAATTAAAATCTGCTATTTCAGAATTCCTTTTAATGTTACCAAATTTCAACTTTTTATGTTCTAGCCAAAGTTACTATGTAATTTTTTTCTCCAAGTTTATCCAAAATTGCATTTATGTAAAAAAAAAGTCGCCATTGCCTGTGAATGAGAATTTATTTTAAATTAGCTGAACTTAGAGAAATTTTGTGGTAATACCAATTATTGATTCACAGAAATAAGCAATTCAGCGATCACAAAGTTTTAATGCAATTTTCGATAGAAAATGAAAGCAATCTATAAGCCACCTTAACATTGAGTTTTTACACCAACAAAAAAAAATACATGTACTTTTCCGTTAGCCAGATGTAATCGAAAGATCTCCAAAAAATGTAGACCTCTGCCAAATTTTATATTTAAATAATTTTCATAAGCAAAATAAAAAACAGTTGAATAACTAACTAATAGTTAAATTACCTTGTGCCCGGCCATTTGTAAAGAACCAAAAACACTTATATTAACTTTTGTTACTTTTATACTTATGTAATACACTTCAAACAATCAAGACAAGTACATACAATAATTTCAGGGAATGGAAAATAAAGGTTAAAAAGTATTGGCCTAAAAAAAGTTTTGTTAAATACATAAGAACATCACATCATACATTTTCAAAAGCATTTATCTTTTTTATCAATAAGCTCGATTGTTAAAAATACACACACAATTTCAGTTTATGCAGCAGCACGAATTCCACAATACAAAACTTTCGTTTCTGCTGGGGATTTAAAACAAAGTTTAAGATACTGAGTAATTTATCTTCTTTACAAATAATAACGAAGTAATAATCACAGTAATCAGTAACTTGGGATTAAACTTAACACATTTATGCGACTGAATTATTGTGCGACAACGTGGACATTTTGCCGAATAGTTCATACTTGAAGAGATTTCCATATATTTCGCAGCACATCTTGAGCACATACAGGCATGCTGGCACGGCATAAATTGGACTATTCGAGTTTCCTCTTGGCAAATCATACATTCAGAATCTGGTTTAGGTGGAATACGATTAGTCTTTGAAATCTGTCTTCCAGTTCTCATTGGTTCAGGTTTTTCATTCATATATATAGCTATGATTGCTCTAATTTTTATATTGCTTATAATAGCTATGATATATATCATTATGTATATAGCTATATCATTTATATATATAGCTATGATTGCTGCAATAATAAGAACAACTCTAAATAACCATGGAAGAGCCATGTTTCCCAATAAAAAAGCAAGGAAACAAAGGTATAGCGTTGGCAAACTTAAAGTTTAAAATTTCAGATAGTTTAATATTAACAAACGAATTGTCTTAAACAGTGCACATGCATGCAACAACGTACAACGAGGATGATAAATAATTATTTCAAATACACCACGCTTTGTGATGAGTGGAATGGGCTCTTTGCGTCAGCTTATAGCTCTCTACTTTAAAATTAACTAGGCTTACAGTTGAGGCTAAGTAATAGCAACAAAAAAAATCAGGTAGGAAAACACTACGGAGCGCTGTAGGCTCTTTACCGCCTACACTTCCGGGTTACTGTTTCTGGTGTAATTTGAAGTCATTTGACTCAGAACGTGACCATTGTGCTCTGAGATTCTTTTCTCTTTCTTTCTGTTTTGAGATAGTTCTTGCAAACGTTGTATTTGTTTAATAATTACTTATGTTAACAATGAGTTCTAAGTCTAAATACCACATGCAACAACTAATAAAAATGTTGTTATATAATTAGTAAAACAATAGGGCAATCAATAGGCTTATATTAATTTATTAACGTTAAAATTATAAAGGGTATATAATTTTAACATTAATTACTTGAGAAATAGTAGTATTGAGTAGAAGCAACGCGTGTCTTGATCAATAATAAATAAGTAAACTTAACATTTGGAAGAAGAATCGCTATAAAACACTTCTTACCTTTTCAATAATATATGCCAATTTTCAAATTTAAACCTGAATATTAATTTATAAACTTAAACTTGCTGCTCGATAAGATGGTGCGCAGTTTGTAACAAGAAAAAACAGTAATAAACAAATTGAAAGAGGCCAAAGCAGGATTGCCAAAAAAACGAGTTTTCAAAATTTAGCAACCATGTCACCTTTTTTAGCAATATATCTCTAAATAACTAAAACAAATTTTCTTTTCAAACTCCTCAGAATTCCTTAATAACATTAATATATTATGAAATACGGCAGGTATGAGCTCAGAAATTATCTAATTTATTTCCCTTATTGAAAATAAAATTATCCGTTTGAAAATATCCCCTTGCAGAATAAGCTGTAGTAAGCAGCTGCAAACTTTCTAACCGGAACTAAAGCAGGTAAGGAACTCGAGATTGTTAGAGTTTACATATATATTGAAAACACCAGAGTTGGCCAAAAATGTAATCGATTACATTTTTTGATTACAGTAATCAATTACTTGTAATATGATTACAATTTTCAAAAATTTTGATTACAGCTGTAATCATGATTACATAGTCGATTACAGTAATCAATTACTTGTAATCATGATTACAACTTTCAAAAAATTTTGATTACAGCTGTAATCATGATTACAATTTTGATTACAGTAATCAATTACTTGTAATCATGATTACAAGTAATTGCGATTACAAGTAATCACAACAAAAACGATTACGAGTAATTATGATTACAAGTAATCAAAATATATGATTACATGTAATCATGATTACATGTAATCATGATTACATGTAATCTGATTACATGTAATCTAATTACACGATTACAAGACTATTGTATTCTTATAAATGATTATATTTTACAGTAGATAGTAGAATGTATTTTATAATGATACATTTTGCACGTATTAACATGTACTGCATTTTGTACGCATTTGTAAACTTACAAATGAATGTAACTAAAATGTATGTGCATATGATTTTATCTAGTGCATATGTTCAGACATTTTAGTTTCACACACATGTACATACACTTATATTGTAGGTATAAAATATATGTACAGTCCGCAAAAAAAAAAACGAATCACCCTGAATAACTTTCGTTCTAATGATCGGATTTTCACGAACTAAGTGTCAATCTTAATGGTTCCTGGGGGTGACCTCAAATATGCTAATTAATTAGTGCTAACTATTAATTAAGTTACGAAATCAGACACAAAAACGTACTTTTTCTGAATAAACATGCATTTTTTTTTACTTATTTGGATTTCTTATCTTCAAAATATAGGGGGTAGCCGCAATCTGGGAAATGTGGTCCCCATAGTTTGGTCAGGAGAGCGATTCAAAGTTCGTACCCCTTAATGTTAATTTCGCTTTTTGCGTTTTCAGTCATATTTTCAAAACTAATGAAGCAATTCAAAAAAAATTGCCCCCACTCATAAAACTCATTTACCCAAAGATAATTTCATGCGAAAAATAATTTTTAATAATTATTTATTATTTTTTATTATTTAATTAAAGTGAGGATGAAAAAATATTGAATTATAAGGTATGAATTTTTTTATACCATATTAATCTACATATTTTTCAATTGAAAAATCTAAAGTTTCAACTGTTTTTATTTATTAGAAGCTGAGAAAAATTAAAATTAATTATTTTCAAAAAAATAATTTGGCGACAATAAAGAAATAACTAATTGGGGCGATTAATATTAAAATGTGATAAACTTGGGAGGAACTTGACTTCGCGCGCGTAGCGTAAAATTTCATTCATAATTTTTTCGCTAATAATCGTTTGCTAATCTTTTTATTTCTATTTCTTTCGCACTATAAAATACGATGTTTCTTTTTTAGTCATTTAATAATTTATTTGCAATTTAGTAAAGAATTTTGAATTAAAAACACTTTATTCAACAAATGTCTAGTTTTCTCAATATCTTATAGGGTAAACTAAACTATGAAGGAACACTTAAGCTTAGCTTGCCTTTAAAAAAAATTCATAAAAATTTCAAAATTTGTAATTTTAGCTAAATGATGGTGTCGACATATTTGTTATTAAATGCAAATTATGTAAAAAAAAGTTAGATAACTTACATAACATAGTTTTAAGCTTTTGGTGGTTTAAATAATAAGTAGTAAGATGACCAAGTGAAGGAACAGTTCTTACCAGTGAATAAACACTAAGATTTCCAGAGAGTGAACACTTAATTTTGAAAATGTTTGATGCTCGTTAGGAATCCATAGGCCACACAAATGTCTAAAAACAAGATTTTTCTTGGAATTACGACATATAACCATAGTTAATGTGGAAAATATTACTTTTTTTTCAGTCATGGAATGGAAAATAAAATATGTTTGAACACATAATTTTAAAAAAATGTTTTTCATTTTTTTTTCGCAGTTTAATAGTCCGTTCTAAATTATGAATGTTTATCATTGTGTAATCCGATGATGTTCTTATTATTATTATAATTCGATCATTTTTTTGTTTACTCTTTTCCCCATATTTTTTAAGCTTTTTTTAAAATCTTTTTAAGTATTTTTTTCCTCTTCGTCATGAGTAATTTATTTCTTTTTCTTTTGATTTAACCTTCCTCTTTTTTCCAAATTTTTGGCCAATGTAAATGTATCTTCGAAAATTCTTTTGATTTTCCAGTTCCATTTTCAGAATTCCTCACTGGATAATAAATGAGAAAAAGGAGTTTCGAAGTTTGAGTAAAACCCATCTCTCATGGACTTATATCTAGTAGTTACTTATGAAACCAATTGTTTTTGCAACTAACAATGCCTCAAGAGGAGTTATCTCAAAATCAGTTTTCAAGATACCTTCATTATTAATGTTAGTTGTCTCAGCTTCAGAGCCAAAATTTGATTATACAATTGTTCTTTTTGAAATAAATTCTTCAATATTGAGAAAAGCACAGGCTATTGGATATTTGGGAGATTAAACTTTTCTGTCAATGTTCCTTTAAAAATTTGCAACATAACTTGTGAGATTTCCTTCTCAAGCTTCTGAAGAAATAGTGCATCGTTACTCTCGAAGCAAGTGTTTTGCTGATAAGTTGTCTTGCTCATTAAATCTTGGTGTCTGTTTTGCATGCATTTGTTACAGTCAACGTTTTCTACATCGAATGAAAAAATATCGCATTTCATAAAAGCATTTTAACTTCATCAGTTGATGTCTCAAATCTTATTTAAAAATGAATGTAAAATTTTCTAAACATATTGTTTTACAATTCTTTAGTTTTCAAGATCTAACGAGATTTCCAAGAATTACGTAGAAAACTAAACGAGAAAATTTGTTCTGAGGAACAAAACTTGCTCAGTTTCAAATTGATATGAGATTTATACCTATCCAGAAGAAGCAAAATATGGAATTTGATTGCATTTTAAATTAGCCATGGGTAGAAACATTTGCAATATATTTGTAAAATGTTGCTGCGGTCATCGTTTCAGTTCATGAATAGCTTTTTCCAATGAAATATGTAGCAGGGACTGATTCTGTAATATCTCAACGAATTCTTCTGTAAGGAAAAACTACCAATGGAGGTACTTTTTCTTTCCTAGGTACTTTAGAATATAAATCCTTATAATTTTTAAGGCTGCAGATTTTTCCCGCTTAAGGGCAGTATTCAACTCTTGTTTCATTCGCATTGTAAATGCAATCACTTTATAAAAGGATGCCAGGGCTACTTCCCTCCTAAAGATTCTTCTGAAGTTCTTAAAACCAGTATTTCGAATATTATTCTCGAAGGGAAGTTTTGCCTTTTGAAATTATCTTCGCATTGCACTGAGTTATCGGTGGATGTCGCCTTAAAAAAACTTCACCCATTTTTCACCTAGATAATTGTCTTTAAATGGATTTTTCCTACCAGTTCCCGTTAATAAGATAATAATTTAACTAATTATTGGCACAAAATCCTGCAGAGAAATTTTCCATTCAAGCTTTTATTATTATATTTAGTTGTTATATTTAGTTAAACATAGTTTATTAAGGAGTCTATGGTATGATGTAATAACTAATCACTACATTTATGAAGATAAATAATAAATTAATTATTATTATAATTCTTTAAATAAATTTAGCAATTACATTTGCATATTTAAAGGAAATTGTTATAGGAACTATTCATACAACATTTAACTGAATTTTAGGAGTCCTCTATGTCGCTGAACTACTAATTATCCATGTGAAATCATATTTCACACATACTATTCATTCACTGGGAAATCTATTCGCAGTGAAGGAACATGCCTGTTCCTTCACTTGTTAGAAGTTGTTGTTTTTTTTTATTTTTAACATAATTTTGATTTATAATATAAAAAAAGGTACAAAAAAATTAAAAAATTTCTTTTATTTTCATTAACTTGAAAAAATCCCAGTAAAGGAACACTTGTTCATTCATTGGTTTTTCATCGTTCGGTAATCCAATTAATAAACATCCCCTAATCTCAGTACTTGCTTATGTTATGATGCTTAAAATAAATAAAACGTAACTTCAATGACCATATTTTGTATTCTTTTTGTCACAATGAGAAGAAAAAGCATTATTATATGCAATTAATTGTAGTTTAAACGGATAACAACAAACACTGACCTTATAATTTTGTCAAAGAAACAAGGCGTTGAACAGATACTAACAAATTAAAAACTTTCTCCAGAGAAGACTCAAAGACCAGGTAACTAAATGCATTGTTAGATGACTTCCTATTGTTAGGTAGTAAGCTACTGTTACCTATCAATCTAAATTAAAACGTTTAAAATCTTATTTCTAAGAAATATCTATGAAATGCTCCTTCATTTGTTGGTTTACCCTATATCATCCTAATCTTAAAAGAAATTTCCGGATGTGTATCGCAGAACTATTTTACCAACTATTTAATTAAATTTTAACATTTTAAAAATCTTATTCTTTACCATTTTACGTTTATTATTTCTTCATTAATATACTAATAAATGTTTTCAGAACTTTAATTTAGATTTTCTTTAATTTAGGTTTCCTTTTTAAATTATAGTCAAGTTTTTTTTAAAGAATTATTGTCTGCTAGCGAAGAATAAAACCTTGTTAAGAAATTAAAAACATTCAGCTGTTTAAAATTATTTAATGCAAAACAGCTGATTATTTACTTAGCATACTATTTTTTTTGAAAAAAGAATATAAATTATTGATTGTCTTTTTTTTGTTTCTCGTGACTTCAACTTAGATTATCTAAAATAGTGTTGATGTTTTATAAGTCACTACAAAGAGGATAAAGATACCGAACATAAAAAGCTGTGGAATACGTAGCCAATTTTTTTAGTGTCTTAAAATATCTCAGTATCTTAAATGTCGTACTACTATCTTAGTTGTGAAATTAAATTTTTAATTATCTGACCACGTGTCATTCACTAATTATTTCATTATATCTTTTACTCTTTATGATACCAAGTAGATTTTTTTCTGTTAATATATTAAACTATTTTGTTTAATTTTTTACTTTAGTATGATTTCCAAGTTATTATTGTAGTATAATTTGTTATCAGGAAAATGCCTTATTTTGTTAAGCAGGAAATACTAAAAATTGAAATTTGTAAGGATTCCGAAGCTGTGCCAATTTTAGAGTCATCTGATTTTTAAAAAAAACTGCTATAAAAATACACAATTTCCGAACTTATTTTAATAAAAAAAATTTTACTGAAAAAACGTGGCAAGTAGGCTAACATACTTTTTACAGAAACTGTGAAAGCTAATTTTTCCTATATTTCGTCAAAAGAGGATAAGAATGATATTGCTCCAAGGGACCTACTCAATAATTTCGCTATTTCCAGAATGAAATCTGTTTGATCGAAACATATTATTCCTCGATAATTAAAACGAGGGAAAAATTAACTTTTATTATTTATCTAAGCTTATTTCATTTATTTAATGATAGTGGTATTAAGGTTAAGGATATGCGTTGGAAGCTCCGTTTATTATTATACTATAAATGTATTAAATCATGTAGCTTGAATAATTTATTTTAAGTAAATTATTTAATAATTTCAAGGAAATAAGGGTGTAAAAATAAACTCGATCGAAATACTCCGAAAGTATACCCTGAAATATATGTAGAATAAACTTTTGAATCGATATATAAAAAATACCTTTTCAAACAGCTTCAAGTTAGACGGAAACGCTAACTTGTTTAAAAAAGTTGTCCTTGTAACTATTTAATTTCGATTCCTGGTACTAGGGGACATTCCATTTTCACATTCGACTTCTCAAATTTCAATTGTAAGCGGAATTTTTTTTTTACCTTAAATTAAAATGTTAAGGCTTCCAGCAAAAAAAAAAAAAACTTATTTTTTACTGCATTGATTTTTTTACAAAGTAGTGAATTATTATTTTTTCAATCTAAGAGCCTCTGCCTATAACATATGTAAAACTTATTTTAATGTTACAGTGAAATAATTTAATATGTTGTGTAACTAAATGGATAATCCCAAGAAACTGAATCGAAAATATAAAAACTTCATTGGTTTAAAAAAATAATAGATGATAATAAAAATAGACATGTTTTGAGCGTCCAATAATAAAAGTCACAAGTTATCCAAGCCTGACAAGTCTTGAGAATGGGCGATTATATTTGAAATCTTGAAACATGTCGACTTTTACTTCTCTCTTCATATGTTTTGAAGCCAGTTGAGTTTTTATCGTCAATTATACTGTTTTACATTTGGGTCTTGATCATTATTTTGATAAGGATTTTACACTCGTTAAAGTAAACATATGCATTTTAATATTTTATCAGGATTCATGTGGTCTTTAAAAATGTAAGAACATCAAAATTGTAAAAGTTATATTTAACTTAAAAATTAACATTTTGACACCAGATATTTTGAGTTAATGAAATTAAATATTTTATCTTTTAAGTTTTTGTGCCCCCATTTCAGTATCTTAAGGATCTTACGAGCTCTGTTTAAAAAGAGAGCATCAGATATATATAAGAAAACAAAAATAACCATAGTAGCAGTATTTGGTGGTAAATGTAGCTTATCGCAATCTAAGAATATGCTGTGCGACATTTTATGGTGAATTTGCGAACGTATAAGTTTCAGAATGTATCGAAACATGAGGATGCTATTTGCTAATCATCTTTATCCAAAGAAAACGATGTAACCTAAATATCTAGTAGAATGAAGCGATTTTTTAAACAATGAATCCTACAATATGCAACATATTATTTCAATATCTTATTCTTAAACATAACATATTTCAATGTTTTTAAAATGCCACTAAACATTCGGCAATTCCTTGAGTTATAGAAGAAGGAAATATCGTAAATTATAGAAAACCTTGTGAATGTGCATTAGAATTATTATACAATCTACATTTTATTTTTCAAGCACTTTTTTTTTCTTCAAACTTTCTTGCCTAGAGGACTCGATTAAAGCTGTAAAAATGATTATCACTAAAATTTTGTATATAGCTATAATAAGTTATGTTATATTGATTTTAATACAAAATCCTTGAATAAATATAGTAAAAACAGTGTAATCTAAATAATATCAGATAAAAAGTTCATGTATTTAAATTCTAAAAACTATCATAAATAATTTATAAATCGATTCAAATTTACTTTTCAAAGGAGATTAAAATAATATTTTTTTTCCTTTTTGGACAGAAATCCCCCCAAAAATTGTTTATGGCCTGGAAACTTCGAGATATTTTCTATTAACAATAAATTAAACCCCTCCGAGCAATCACTGAATATTATTTCAATTTTTTCGCTATCAGAAATTGGTTGCGTAGCAACCTAGTAAAATTAAGCACTCCTCTTTTGAATTAGTCAATGGGTTATCTTAAAATATTTATTTGCGCAGGCGACTTTTTTTGGCGGTTTTCTGGACTATCGCCAAATATATAAACCTTTATTGCGGCCCAATTTACCACCCAATTTTTTTAAAATTTTGTCTACCCCCCCTAATTCAAGTGTCTAGATTCCAAATATGTAAAAAAAATTATATGTTTATTCAGAGAAAGTACGTTTTTGTGTCTGGTTTCGTAACTTAATTAATAGTTAGCACTAATTAATTAACATATTTGAAATCATCCCCAGAAACCATTAAGATTGACACTTAGTTCGTGAAAATCCGATCATTAGAACGAAAGTTATTCAGGGTGATTCGTTTTTTTTTTTGCGGACTGTACGTGTGTATATAGATAATAATTACGTATGTATGTGCAAACAATGTTGACATATACATTTATACACAATGAATATATGCATTTTATGCAAATATTTGTGCATGTAAAATGTATATCTATGTTCATGTACGCATGTATATACAAGTACTTGTGTTTGTATGAACATACATACATTGTCTGTACAATGTATGTCCCACGCATGCATGTGCAATTTATTTATGAACAGTATAATATATGTATGCATGTACAATATAGGTATATCTGTAGGATGTACAATATATGTATGTATACATGTACATGATATGCATGTTCAGTGTATTTATTTACATGTACATAATATGTTCATGCTCAATGTAAGAATCCAAATATGCATAATACATTTGTGAACGATTGTACGTACATTGGGCGTATTTATATTTTACATATATTCATACATACATTTGACATGCATAACGTACGTACATACACACATTTGAGATGCATATATTGTACAGATGTACAATATATGCATCTCATAGCGTACAGATGTATGAATATACATATGATGAAATGAACATATAATGTTCATATAATGTACATATGTGTACATATACAGTACATATGTGCATAAATATATTGGGCATAATTCTTTCGTACAAATTTTACATGTGTGCATGCATGCTATCCCTATCTATGCATATGGTGCAATGTATATATGTCCAATGAATGTATCCACACATGTACAATACACGTATGTTCCATGTATCCATATCCATATGTACTATATATGCACGTACAATACATGAATGTATGTACATACATTGTACATGCGTACATACATTACACGTATACATATGTACATTACATTTATGTCTAAATATGTGTACAATGCAATAAATGAAATGCATGTAAGTTAACTTTTAATGACTCAAGCAAGTTAAATGACAAAATCAAACGATATTTAAATTTAGTTTTCACCTTTAATTGTTCTATATCATTTTGAAATTCTCTGAATAAAAAATTATTTTCAGGTATTTTCATGAAATGTTTGACAAATGCACGATTTTTTTTATAACACAATGCACGATTCATAAAAATTTTTTAAATGACAAGAAAAACGGTAAATTTTATGTGTGGAATTAATATTTAGAAATTCCAAATAAAATTATCGTTTGCTTTCTAAAAAATATGAGGTCGAGTTTCATATGCCTTAAAATAAATTTTAAAACAAATTTTAATAACTTTACTCATATAAATTTTTTTAATGTATGCACAATGTATGTGTATATTGTAATTACATATATTTAAATGTACGCATGTATTTGTACATTACTTGTAATTATGTACATGTATACGTTATATGTACATGCGTACATTGTGCATATAACTATTTTTTTGTACATCCATGCATTACATGCGCATAAGTATTAACAAAGTATGTAGTTATACAAGTACATACGTAAGTTGTACGTAAGTATTTACTTTGCGTGCACATATATCGATGTACATATAAATATGCATGTATACATGTACGCATTTTATTTACGCAACTATGTGCATATATTGCACCTTTAAATAACATTCTTACATATTGTACGCAAATACGTACAATTTTATATACATACGTACATTGTATGTACGTGCTATTATCGTAAATTTATACAATATATGTACTTAAGTACATAAAAGCATGCAAACGCATAAACATTATTTTCATATACGTTCATACATACACCGTCTATGTATACAAAGATACAAAACATTGCCTTTTTGTACAAACTAACATACATGCGTACATGTATCATAAATGCATAATTATATGTACTAAGCATATGCGCATTGCATTAAGTATATTACAATATAATTATGAATATTATACATACAAACAACGTTTGGGCATACATTGTATGTATAAGAATCGCAAATTGTACGTTCAAGCGTGCGTACATTCTATGTACATAAAAATATGTAAACACATGAATACTTACATAAAAAATTTGACTATAGTATACAATCGTAATAACTTGTAATCGTATAGTTTGATTACAAGTAATCACAATTATATGTAATCAAATTACATGTAATCATGATTACATGTAATCATATATTTTGATTACTTGTAATCATAATTACTCGTAATCGTTTTTGCTGTGATTACTTGTAATCGCAATTACTTGGAATCATAATTACAAGTAATTGATTACTGTAATCAAAATTGTAATCATGATTACAGCTGTAATCAAAATTTTTTGAAAGTTGTAATCACGATTACAAGTAATTGATTACTTGTAATCGTGATTACAAGTAATTGATTACTGTAATCAAAATTGTAATCATGATTACAGCTGTAATCAAAATTTTTTGAAAGTGTAATCACGATTACAAGTAATTGATTACTTGTAATCGTGATTACAAGTAATTGATTACATAGCTGTAATTATCTGTAATCAATTACAGTTGTAATCGATTACTGTAATCAACGGCCAACTCTGGAAAACACCATCCATTTACGTAGCACTGGAGCTGCACAATGGACTACTGGCGACAGTCTGGGAAACATCCCTGAGGATGATCAGAAGGCATGCCATCACAATTTTGATCCTCTGCAGAGGAGATGGCATCCCCGCTTCGGTAGCCCGACGACCTGCACGCGAAGTCGAGCACTTTACGGTAGAACAGCTTAACGAGTACCCATACCACACACCCTCGGTCCCTAAGCAGACTGATCCAAGTGGTCGCCCACCCTCGCACTGACGGCAGTCAGTGATACTTGACTTCGGTGATCTGCTAGGAACCGTGTCTTAACGGTCAGTCCACTGCGGGACACTTTACGGTAGAACAGTTTAACGAAGACCGATACCGCGCATCCTCGGAGAGAAAATTCAGAAACTACTGTTTGTGGCTTTTTGGAAAGTATTCGCAATCACAACACTCGATGCGCCATCTGAGGAGAAAACCGGTACCATACCTTTGGCCCTTTCCTCTTCTTCTCTTCTCAGTTGCATAGGAATGAACTACACTATTTTTTCACAGTGTTTTCATCATAGAAAAAAAATGGGTGAAAATTTCTCACCCTTTCTCAGAAACAGGGTGAGATTTCAAAAAGTTAAGTAATATTTCCAAAAACTAAAAAAACACAAAAACTCTTGAAAAAAAAATCATTTCTTTAATTTATTTTTAACGTCTTCTATTTTTTAAAGCCTTCAATATTTTTGGTGCATCATCATAGAAGAATTTGCCTTTATAAGGTATTTGTCCATCTTACATTAGAGCATAAAAAATTTGAACGTCTTACATGAAGAAACTTTACCTACGGTAAACACGTGGTTGCAGAGAAATGTGTTCTGAAAGGGGTTCCGTGGTTGTGTTTTGTTGTTGGAAACGGTTCTGAACAATACTGGTAAATAGGAAAGCTAGGTAACGGTGCAGATGTTGAAAATAATGAAAGATCAAGGAAGAAAAGTGAAACGGATTTTATTCTAAATGGCGTAATTCGAAGCTTTTTCTAAAATGCGAGAAATTCGCGAATTTTGAAATTGATTTATAAAATGCTCGAATTTCTCGCGGTAATCATTTTTTAATGCGAGAAAAGAAAAAAATATGCGAGATTCTCGCGTTCTCGCGCTGTAGTGAAAACACTTTTCTTTTCTTAATACTTTTCATTTTTAATTAGTAAAAATATTTTTTAAAATTTCCATGATGCTTTCTTTTAGAACTATGTTTAGTGTAGTTTTCAATTCTACATAGTTTCCTTACTTAAAAGTTTTTATTCTATTTGAAAATCAAGAAAAAAACTAACGTACTTCGTTTCTCTATGACTCTCCACACGCTGATGGTGAAAGCATGTGAAGTGTTGCCATAGCTAAAGAGTTCTGCTCACGCAACTAGTAGCCCATTTCGATAGCGAAATGCAATTGGAGTTTAGTCTATGTATTGAGAGATCACGACCATGACATCAATCACTAAAGGCTGAGTTCTGAAGATATAAGGTTTACTTTATTCACATCGCTCTAGAGCTGCACAATGAGCTTTTGGCGGCGGTCTAGAAAAAAAAAAAAAAAACATCCATGAGGATGATCTGAACCCTTGCTGAAAAATCAGGGTATTTTTCAAAGGTTTAAAGGAGGTTGTTATTTAAAAACGTCGTTACGTTGAAAAGGGTGCAAATGAATACCTCAAATATACCTCCAGACTCCAGAGGTATATATGTTTCAACCTGAGGTGTTTCATCTTACATCTGCGGAGAGGTATATAATTACTACTTTAAGGTGTTTCGTTTTCAATCTTACGTTATTACTTATCAACCTGAAATATACTTTTTTACACCTGTGGAAGTATTTTCTCAATAACCTAATGTGTTTCATTTATCACTTCAGGTTATTTTTAATTTACCTCAAGTATATTTTTTGGCAGTTGGAAAGTTAATTTTTTAAACGTGAGGTGTTTCATGTTCTACCTCAGGTTATTATATTTCAACCTCAAGTGTATATTGTTATGCTTGCAGAAGTATTTCTTATCAGCTCATTTTACACATAAGTTATTATAGATCAACCTCAAGCGTATTTTTCGACCGTTGGATAGTCTGTTTTTTTATTTGAGGTGTTCCATGTTCTACCTTAGGTTATTATTTCGTAACCTTAAATATATGTTTTTGTATTCATTTAATTTAACAACTTAAGATGCGACATTTTACACTTTTGACTTTTATAGCTCAACCTAAAGTTGCTTTTTTTTTTATATACTTACGCAGGTTGTAATAAATCACAAACATGAAGTGTTATACGGTCCACCTTATTTATTAAATTTTAACGTCACTATTATTAATATTTTATAAAGAATATATATACACTATAGTGTATATCTTTTCATTCTTTCACTAGTAGAGTTGTTAATTTATCAATCTGAAGTTTTTAATATTACACTTTAGGCAGTAATTGCTCCTTTTGTAAAGATAAAAAAATAGAAAGTTCCAAATACATAATTTTTCAATAATTTTAATCAATTCAATTAAATCATCTTGAAATGCCGCTTATGTAAATTCCACAGCTTAAAAAAAATACTTGTTGGAACAAATATTTTTATAAGGTCTAAGATGCTTGAATTTTTAAAGCTATAAAACTGCAAATATAAATTAGTCAGCTGACATTCAAAATATTTTATTTAAAACTGTAATTTCCTTTTTATTACAAACAAAAAATTATTCGAAATATTGATTCTGTCTCCCTGTTGAAACTTAGAAGTATTGGAACCTAAAAAAAAAAAAATATGAATTAGTAAGAAAATCAGTGTCAGGTTTTGAAATATTAGATTTCTTTTTTTTTTATTTTAAAGATTTAAATTAACAGGATGAAATTAATTTTATTTTTCAGATATGTGGCATTTCAATTCTGTCATTCCTATTCAAACCTCGTTGCTGAAAGCGTTTAAAAGTGTAACTAGTACCACAGTCACAAAATATTAAATACACTGAAGAAAGTACTACCATTAACAACCTTTACAGAAATTCAAATATATAATTCTAATTTTATTTTGAAATTTTAACACTTTTTATTTTCTCATAATTGAATCTACATCTTTCATTATGGTGCTTATAAGTTTAATAATTAGATTTTCTTTGTCAGATAACAGTTTTATAATCAAGTTGACGCTGATTTTGATAAGAACATCCGTTATTGTCAATCACATCAGAACACTTTGTTCAATTAATCAGCTTGCATACTGCTAAAGTTAAAGTGTATACATTGAAGCAAAATAAAAGGTGTCTTTATATTAACTAATGGCAAACGCAAATATACTATTTGTAAATTGTTGTAACTATTCACCAATAGCGTTACCCTAAACAGCGAGGAGAAATATTCAGATTTTTCTCTCTTATTGCTAAGCCTACAATAGTCTCAAAGAATATATTCCGACTTTAATTATGTAAGACCAGGGAGCTTCTTTAAAACAAAAATAATAAAATCTAAGTTTGAAAATTAAAGCATATTGGATTAAAAGGTGATCAAACTAAATCAATAAATGTCCAACTCACTTACCGAATTTCGCATAGACTTTTGATTGTCAACACAACACGCTATTCGCCGGCTCGCACGGAACTCTGGTAAGTGAACTAGTTAATACGAAGTGTACTTTAAACAACCTCAAAATAAGCTTAGGTAAAAACAAAATAACTTCACCTAAATAAGTACCTGACTCTATTTAGTTGAAATAAGGTAATTTTTTTAATACCTCATAATACTTCTTTTGTCAGTGTACAAACAAGTGTCAGAAAAACAACCTGGTATGACTTAGAAATCACCTCATCAGACTGGTTGATATGAAGTGAATTTAAAACAACCTCAAAATGAGCTTAGGTTTAAATGTAATGACTTCATACTCCTCAATAAATACCTCACTCTCTTCAGTTGAAATTAGGTAAAAAATTTTATACCTCATAAAATACCCTTTTTGTTATAAGTGTCAAACAAGCAACCCTGTATACCTTGAAAATCACCTTGATAGATTTTAAGTGAATTTTAAACAAACACAAAATGTGCTGAAGTGTATGTTGTAGGCTTAGCATATACACCTCAGTTACAACCTTTATGAGGTTGTAACCAGACTGATGAGGCTACATAATTTTTATGGTTGTTTTCTCACCAATCTCAGAATAACCCCAACACCTCAAAAAGACCTTAAATTTTCGCAAGGAATTGGTGGGAAATGTGTCGAAAGTAGAAGTTTGCTGAAAACCATTTATGTCGTGAAGCCAGTGTACTTACTCCCGTTTCTTTGAGATGGAATGGAATAGGTGTCCTTCGAGACAAACCAGTAACTATACGATGCGAAGCATTATACACTACTGGTAATTAGAATTGATACACCAAGAAAGAATGCAAATAACAGAATGATATTTAATGGGTACATACATCATAGTTGGAAGAACAATTGATTAAATTTTCAGGATATTTGGATGTATAGATCCTGAGAAATCAGTACTCAGAGCAGCCTCCCCTGGAAGCAATAACAGCAGCTTTTCTCCAGAGCATCAAATCAGACAGAGATTGGATTGCATGGATGGGTATAGCATTCCATGCTGCTTCAACATTATGCCACAATTCATCAACAGTAGTGACTGACGAGTAGCGGTGTGCCAGTCGTTCGGCAACCATTGACTAGACATTTTCAATTGGTGAGAGATCAGGCCAGGTCAACAGGTTAACATGTTCTGCGTCAAGGAAGGTAAGGACGATGCTAACAGTCATAGGATCTCGACCAATAATACTTTGGTATGATAAACCGCAATCCCGGTAGGCCACAATTTGATCTCGATCAAACTCAGACACGTGCTGGTATGAATTTCTCCTTCTTACACGCGGCATAACAAAAACTTTTTTACCCAAGAACAAGCTCTAATTCAATTTCTGTATGAAAAACTTACTGTCAAATATCTTCGTTTATACACATTGTAGGTGTCGCTACAGCCGCCTGCTTGGCAAGAATGCGCTGATAAGCTAATCATTTGCATACCACAACACATTCATCGTGTGTCGCCTTCCTGGTGTAGCAATTTTAATAGCCAGTAGTGTATAATACAGCAACGATTTGTAGACCAGTTTCGCTGGAGAAAAGAACGATGTGGCTTTTGAAGTCAAGAGGACACCTGATGCACTAGTTGACAATTCGGAGCAGGGGATTTGATTGAGCCTCCAAAGTGTGCAGAATGACAGTGAAGCACAGTGTTTTTATTATAGGATTTTATGTCTTAACACTGAAGTAATCGCGGAATGTCGCATTGTTAGAGCAAAGTAGGACCAGAATCGTAGGTTTTAAACCCGGGAGATGGGGAAAAAATTAATTCAGCTCTTTTTCTGGAACAATTTCCAATCATTCCAATGGTGAAATGATTGGAACAGGTTCCAATCATTTCACCATTTTTGAATTTGGTGGAGAGAGAATTGCATCTGATGCTTCAGTTCCTAAATAGTTTCTGTGACTGGAATATGATAGATATCATCCCCAAAGATAAGACACGAGAAGTCACCACAGAGAACGAAATGACAGTCAAACATGTAAATCACGACGAAACTATTGGGACCATATTTCCCAGGTTGCGACTATCGCCTATATTTTGGTGGTCAGAAATCCGAATTCATTTAAAAAGGTATGTTTATTCAAAGAAAGTAGATTTTAATATTTTATTTGGTAACGTACAATATCGTCTGCTTTAATTATTTAGCATAATTGAAATCACCCCCTCCCCGGCAACCATTAAGATTGAGTACCAGAACTTCAAAATCCGATCATTAATCAAAAAGTATTTAAGGTAATCCCTTTTTTTTTTAGCACTGTACATAGATGGACACTAATTTCAGCTGCTGATGGATACGAGTAAGATTTTCAGCAATTACATTCGAAGAATTGTGTTTGAACCTTGGTTCTTTACTAATCTAACATTAAAAGTAGTTTTGTTGTCAATTTTTACATTTTTGAACAATCGCAGAAATTATAATTAAACATTTCAAGCTTTCAAATGACGTTTTTTTTTTCCTACCTGACCTTCGTACACAACGCGTTAAAATGATCGACATATTACCTTATTGAAAGTGTTCCTAATTCTCATCTGCCAATTTCAAATCTTTTCGAGAATGATTTTCTCAAAAAGTAGTAAACTGTAACAGTAGTAACTGTCTGTAACAGCTTTAACGGCTCATCGTATCATTTTCATACTTTTATATTTATGTTTAATTTTTGGAAATGCAGTGAAGGACAAAATCTATTTAAATTAAATTTATAAACCTAAGAAAAACATTCAAAGCATACATTTTTACTACCACTTCAAGTATAAAAATAAAATTTTAGACAAAATGTTAAAAGCTGGTAGCTATGCTAATTGTATTTTAGTTAGTTTGAAAATGCTCTTTGATTATCCTGCTACATATTAAGTATTAGACAAATGAAACTCTTAATTTTATTAAATTTTTTAAATAATAAAATTTTAACTTATAAATATTTTACCGTATTTTTCTATTGGAAAATATATGACGAGATAGAAAAACTTCAAATAACCATGATAATTTTTTCAGCAATATAGTCATTTAACTCCAAGCTGTATGCTATGCTAAAATTTTAATTGTGTTTATTTGTAGTGCTTATTTCTCTTAAATACAGTAAACTGTTGTTGGAACTGTTAAGTGGCTGTTGTTCTTAATTAAACATGGGCAAGCCAAACTTGCCAGCCATAGGTCTTTTTCGAGCTTAGTCAGGAAGGAGCGCCTTTTGTTTCACAAGAGAGCACAGCGAGGGTGAAAGCAAGTCTCAGCTCAGAACCCCATGGGCAGATGGCAGATCCGCGAGGCCATGGCACTGATCAGAGACAGACCACGGAATTTTCAATTCCACAAATTTTACGAGCACATATATCGCATGTTCTCGGTGGGTCTTAGCGTAGGATCGAACACCGAGTTCAATTCTCTAACCACTGGGCTACCACATACCTCGGAACTGATATAAACCTCGAGTGTGTTTAGTTTCTAAATATGTTTTCAAAAATGTAATGTTGTTAAAAATAAACTTTGTTTTTAGAGGTACTATGAAAATATATTTCCCCAATATTGTGAAAAGTCTCTGTATTGTCATTTTTCAATCCACAGTGAACTGATCTGGATAAGGTCACCGAAGTCAAGCATTACAGGCAGCAGTCAGTGAGTGGGTGTCCATTTTGATCAGCCCGTGAGAGAACCGAGGATGTCCGGCTTCGATCTTCCATTAAACTGTTCAACCATAAAGTGACCAACTTCACAACACAGGTCATTCAGCTTCAAAAGTGGTCGAACCATTCATTCAGACGAGGATCAAAATTGTGATAGCATGTCTTATCCACAGGGGTGATTACCAAACAGTCACCAATATTGAGCATCTCTAGGTCGTAAATAAAGTACTGCAACTACTATTGTAATTTTTCATTTAAATTCAATTTATCAACTAAAAAAAAAAAAAAAAAAGAACTATCTAAAAGAGATAGTTCTTACGGTAACGGATTCTTAGATAACGGAGCAGTGAAAATGTTATCTAATTCTCGGACTAGTAACATCTTTTGTATCATTAGACAGAAACTAAATATTCTTAATTTCTGCCTGTGTTAATCATATAACACAAACAATGATAAATATGTTCTCTTGCTTTCATCATTTAATACAATCTACCCAAATTTTATAACGAAAATTAAACAATTTAACGAGTGTATAATATAAATTTATTTCATAAAAATATATGATAATAAAAAAATAATTTTTTAAGAATTTTTAAGTTTATTTTTACTTATTTTACCCTTGACAAAGTTACCATTTCTTATAAGTTGACTCAATAGCAAAAAAAAAAAAAACAAAACAGGTGAACAAACAGGTGAACACAGATGAAGTTGTCTACTAAGTAACTTTGCCCATCAAGTTTTTCGAATTTTTACAGAAAAGCAGACAAAAAATATTTTAACATCATAAATCAACTTTACAAACCTTCCGTACTAAGCGAAGAATTATTTTTGTTTCTCCAACTAACAGAGAAGTACAGTGAGCTAAAAAAGAAATAAAAACGGAACACCCTAAATAACTTTTGATCTAATGATTGGATATTTACGTTCGATCTTCGAAGAGATGACCTCAGATATACTAATTAATTATTGCAGACGACATTTACGAAATCATACACAAAAATGTAATATTTCGGAATAAACATTCCTCTTTTTCGACGGATTCGGATTTCTGAACCCCATATTATTTGGGGTAGCCGCAATTTGGAAAATATGGTCCCCATATATTGGTCAGAGGAGTGATCCAAAGTTTGCACCCCATAATGTTAATTTTACTTTCTGCGTATTTCGAGAACTTTTTGCACTCAATTATAAAGTTCGTTTATCCACGGAAAAAAATAAATTTTAATAAATATTTATTATTTCATTCAATTGTGGTTGAAAAAATTTTGAACAGTAAGGTATAAAATTTTTTACATCATTTTAAAGTAAGTAATTTTACATGGCAAAATTTAAAATTCGAGCAAAACCGGTTGAGAAATCGAATTTTAAAAAAGTTGTACATTTATTATTCAAATATGTCACCAAGTTTAGGATTGCAGTAAGACTACAAAACAATGAGCTTTTTTTTTTAAAAAAAAATTAATTCTAAGATATATATAGTAAAAGATATCAAGAGTTAAGATTCTGTCTGACGTGACTAACTTTTTAAAGCTATTATATTGTTTTAAAAGCATATTTGTGTAATTTGATAATGAAATAAAACAGAACTATATACAGTCGCAGATAATTACTTAAATCCCAAACCGCAGTGGTCTTTTCTTATTTTGCAATGGAGTTAGCTCAAATAGCATTTTAAAGTTCAAATAGTTTAATATTTTGATAAATTAAAATTAAAGGGCTTTCAACCACCACTGTACAGAAATTATTTGAACAGTTTAATAAAAAGTCAGATAAACAAACTAATTAAGTGCTTTAGCTCTGATTAAAGTTTTTTAAAAATTTTAACCGTCATAAAATTTTTTGCTCTTGGTGACTAGAATTGGAAAAAATATTTTGCAGAAATCTCAAATATTGCAGGGTATGATTCTGTATAAACATATAAACAATGTTCCTATCTTCTAAAAAATTTCCATTTTCACCTCTGACGATGACAACTAAATTTTTAACATCTTGACTAATATATAGTGATGTATGCCTAAATATCAGAGAATTTTTGCTCGCCGCTTTACAAAATTCACACTCCAACTTTTTTAAAAATTTGGCCCTGAGTTTCATTGATAGACATCAAAAAATGCCAGTTTCCTCTAATATGAATGATGATTCACTGTTATCACTGATATTTAAGATAATTCTGGGATTGCATGCTTATTTCTTTGTTTTGGTTCCAGTCCTGATAGCAGAAAATTATACTATCTTGGTTAATTGAAGTACAATTAAATGAGCACGATTAATTTCTTTGTAGTAAATTTATATTATGTTAAATTTATAGAGGAATAAATCGTGTGTCATAAATTTAGTAAGCATTTATCAGTTTATGATTAATTTCAACAATTTTTTTTTTTATCATCCTCTTGTTCAGCTAGTTACCACTGTTGTAATTTAACATTCCATTTTAAACCTGAATAACTTTTCCTAGTTGTAATTTAATTCAATACATTTACTTACTTTAAAAAATTTGACTTACCACAAAATACCACATTAACAAGGATATAATTTTAAAATCTAATATAGAAACAAGATTAGTAGATAAAGTAATAAAAAAACAGCCACTTTAAGAACCACTAATAAATAAAATCAAAAATCCAAATGCAACAAAAAAGACCTTATGTTACAGAACATAAAAATCAACATATTTGGAAGATCAATAAATATCCAACTACTGCTAACTGCGATCACAAGCCCTGGCGCTATTTTCGCAGTTCCTTTCGGATTGCATTACTAATACTTATGTGCTTTAGTTTAGATTTGTATGCAAGCCAGTGATTTTTTTAAATAAATTCTTAAAGATGCAACTCATACATCATGTGAAACCTTTCTCCAACCTCATAATTGTTTTAAAAATTTTCCCTAACCACATACCGTTTAAAACTTTACTTTCAAATTAAATTACTTTTTCTTAATTACTTTTTATTTTCGAATTACTTGACTTTAAGAAATTTATTAAACGACTCAAATCACTTAATTTAGAAAAGTATAAAGCTCAATGCATATACTGAACAACACTGACAGAAAATGGAATGAATCTAAAATTATTGTATAAATTGAAATTCACATCAAACTAATTTTTTTAAAGAGAAATTGTCAAACTTCTAAAAAATTTTACGTCAAAAATATCTTATTTCAAAAAATTGTGCCATTTCTAGGTAGGTGAATCATTTTATGAAATAGTACTTTTGTCTTTGTGTGATCTGTAGGGTGGAAAAAAATTTTTCTATATCAGAACAAATTTCCCAGAAATTTTAAGTACTAGCTGAGTAAATTACAAGATGCATATTTTTAGGGGGGAAAAGTACAAATCAAAGAAAGTTGTGTTAGCTTTTTTTATTCTCAGAAAAATAACAATTTACAGGATTTTCTTTACTAATAAAACCATTGTAAAAATCTAAAGCTGTAATGCGTCCTTTTTTAGGTATTTTTACATTTGTAATTCCACACCAGCCATTCTGAAAAAAAACAAATGAAAAAAAAATAAAAAAAAATAAATAAATTAGTAATATTATTTTTGTAAATACCAATACTTTTAAAAAGATTTAACTTTATATAACATTTAATGAAGAATTCCAATTGAGTCAAGAATTGAGTTTGCAGCAATAAGAATCTGACTGAAGCTTAATGTTTTAATCCCTTGGACACAAGTGGTGTTTTGGCAACCCTTCATTTGAACAAATTTCTCAAACTGGGTTAAAACCAGCATGCCTTATAAAAAAAAAAAAAATGTCTAAACTTATATTTCTTCGCAAAGCATATTTTATGGAACTCGTATATAGAAAAAAGAAAAAAAAATTTAATTTAAGTAAAAATTTTATTTTTATAACCAATTACATAACTTTCAAAAATATTAAAAGCGAAAAGTCAAACTCCAATTTTGCAGAAAATATGTTTTCTAATGACAACATATTGTTTATTAAAATATACTTATTGTAAAATTTCAAAACTAAAATGGTTTTGCAACTTTATTGCCAGCATTGGCAATATAAGTACCAAAATATTAAGTTTCCCCCACAAAATTTTAACTTTAATAAATACATTTCTTTTTCTAAAAAAAAAACTTTAACTTATTTTTACTTCATATATATTTAGACAATTTAATCAAAAATAAGTATATAATTTTAAACTATTACAAACATAGTGTAAACAGTTTTTTAAATAAAATGAAATTTCAAAACAGATATAATACCTGATATTAATGCAAGAAATATTTGTTTAACTTACTTTACACTTCACAAAAAGAATTTTTCTCCTTTTATGGAAATAACAAAATCCTGAAGATACACAAGATGAAATAATTGATGAAATATTAGCTGATTCAGCCTCTTTCTCAGAAACACATTTAGTGATTACAACCTTCATATCCTTCCAGTATGTATATAAATCAAACTGAAATTGATATTAAACAAAAAAATTTATAAATAAATAGAATAAATTATTAATCTTATAAATGAAAGCTCACTGAATCCAAACTCAAGATAAGTACTAAAAATAATATCAAAAATAATTTATATACATTGCTTCCTTTTACATAGTTTATTTACACTTAGGAAGTTTATTCTTTTTTTTATATAAAAGTTTTATAATTTTTACTATTTTCTGTTACGGATAAATTTTTCGCTACGACATTTTAAACAGCTGAAAAAAAACAGGCTTTCAAACACAAGTAAAGACACAAGAAAGTTTCTGTAGCCAGTTAATAACTTCTCTAAAATATTTAAAACCCCTGACAAAATTCTTTCTTTATCTTTTAGAAACAAGACAATGGGTTGAGAATCTGCCTGGTCTCTAACCTGGGTGGTATTCCCCTCTTATATGAAGGCTAAACCTGACTACTCGTTAATTTGCAAAATTATTATACTATTTCTAAATGTTGCTAAAACAGATTTCACAATAATTATGAACAAAAATACCTTTAATAATAATAATTGATAGTTTTATAGTTGTTTCTAATAAAAAATGGATAAGTCAAGCTTGCCAGTCATTGGCCTTACAAATTAAGTCAGGAAGAAGTGCCTTTCGTTTTGATAAGAAGCACCATTAGGGTAAAAGTGGGACTTAGCTCGAAATCTTGAGATAGATGGCAGCACCACCCATTTGTGAGGCTACATCTACAATATAGACATAGATCTGAAGGAATTTTTTTTTCTCCAGATGCCTATATCCAAGGTATTGCTTAGTGACCCACCACAAAGCTTTTGATTCCACTGATTTTACGAGCATGTATATCACATGTACTTGGTGGACCTTAGCGTTCTGAGGATCGAAACTTCGTTCCTCTGAACCATAGTCTTATGCTCTTACCCTTGGGCTACCATGGCTCCTAAAATTATAAAATGTCGAAGTAAGAACAAACCTGACGAATGTTAGTTTCAAATCCATTATACAAGTTTCTCATGCTACCAACTATACTTAGTTTTACTTTTCATAGTGCACTATGCCACCACCCTTTTTTTAAAGTTTTTTTTTAATAATATTTCTTCCTTGGCACTCCTCACACTTATAGTTAGATTGTGTATTGTTAAATTTTCTAATTCCAATTATTTTTAAAAACTTTTAATGAAATTTAAAATTTTTTATTTCATATATATGCAAGGTTGCTGCATCGTTAGCCACTGTTAAAGCCAATATAATACAAGCTGTTTACAATCAAGGAAAAAGAAATGAGCAAACACCAGAATTTATTGTTATGTGGCTTATGAAGGCTAGCAATAAATATATAACCTGACATATAGTTTTAGCTTAAGTTACAAACTGCTAGTAACGAAAGTATTATAAATTGGGTAAAATCCAGTGATTTATGTAAAGAACTTGATTAAAAACTGACATTTTCAGACAGGCATAAATTATTGAGAAAAAAATTAGAAGAAAAAAAATAAAAGAAATATTTGATGTTTGATAGTAAATCCTTCAAAATTTTTAAATCGAATTGTTAATTGAGAATAGAGCAAAAAAAAAAAATATTAAACATTCATGAACGAAAATATATTAAATATATATTTTCTTATGTTTAAAGTAAAACAAAATAATAAATAAAAATTAAATTTCCTCATAAATTCAAAAATATAACAAAAAACTTACAAATTCCCCAAATGCTTTTAATTTTCTTTCAATCGCAAGTGGAGTATCATTGTTCCAAATGACTTTACATTTTTCAGGTTTGATTTTTGGTGCTATAATAAATATCTTAATTTAAGACATTTTGATAACATAAATAAACAAATGAGATAGCAAAATGTGAGTGTTTTTTGCCACACTTTAATGTTCAACATAAAAATTTGATTACTTAGTTCTCATGAGGCAGAATCACAAATACTACTATTTTAAAAACATTAATCATTTTTACAGATATGTGTCAATTCTGTTAACATTATTCTTCAACTTAAATGTAGAAAATATAAATGAATATTATGATTCCTTTTTATATAGTTGCAGTAATACACTTTTTTCTTTCATTGTCTTGACAACTTGGGAGGAAAAAGCCGAATTGTTAATAATCCTGGGTTTAGGGAAATATGAAGAAAAAAATCATACTAAAACAGTTTCCTTGAGAGAGAAAAAAAGAATAAAATTTAAGCGATTCAAAATAATCCTTTGGGAACTTCGAAAAATATTCCATTACAGAAAGAAAAATTTCAAAATAAAAGTAAAGCAATTTCCTGAAAATAAACTTGCAAGCTTAGTCGTGACAGTGTTGGATCTAGATTTTTATTTCATTTTTTAAACCTATTTAAAAAGAATATTGGAATAAAACATTTAAAACTAGAATGATATTTTTTTTTATAATTGACAAAATTATCAGTAGAAATTAAAAAGATAAAAAATGCAATAAATGTTAGTAACAATATAAAAAAGTAAAAATATTTATTAAATCAAACAATGTAGAAATAAAAATATGGTTTTTAAAATTATTTAACTTTTTGATTGTAACTAGTACAAAAGGCATACCAGAATAACACGTTAGTTTGCAATAAAAAAAAAAAGATTAATATAAATATTAAAGCATGACAATTTAAAAATAAATGCAAGTAAAGTAATGTAAATAAATAAGAGTGCGAAACTTTACAATGGAAAGATGCAATCTTTAACGAAATACATGTGACTTTTCAATTTACTTAATAAGGATATTTGAATTTAGTAAATGTTATTTTAAGATAGCAACATTTTTTATTAGCACAAAAGGATAAAATAATAGAAAAGAAATATGGTACTCCAACTGAGTGACAGAATCATTGAGGCACTGTCGCAGAACGTTACAGATTTCCAGCAAAAAGATTTTTATTTAGGATGTAAAAAATCTTGATTTTCTTTTTCGGCAGAATTTTTCAAAAGATGTTGCTTATCTTTTTTCCCCTCAGAATTATATTCTAAAGATACCTTTCTCTCGTATTGGAAGTGGATGCTTGAGATTTTTCTATCAATATTCCATTTAATAAAATAAAGTCATTAATGACTAGTTTGCTTCAGCTAGAATTTCAAATTAATAAAAAAAAATCCTAAATCATGGAAGTTTAAATAAAATATACTTTGCTCCAGAAATAATATTTTTTCTTTTATTTTTTCAAAGAACACCATATTTTAATAAAATATGACTGTAAGTGGGAATTTTAATATTAATTCAAATTTGTAGCAAAGGAATTAAACAATCATTGTGGTACATAAGTCAATTTTTTTAAATTTGGTGGAAATGAAATCGATTCAATATTTTAATATGATATTGCACACACGAAAATTTTAAATCAAGCAATTGAGTCTTCCACTCACAAATTACGTCATCGTAAATTTATGTAGTGTTTTCATTATTTTTCGGCAATTATTGCTACAGGTTTTCACTTTTTTTTTGTTGTTTTTTTTAAAAAAATTCTGCCCGTGTCTTTCATTGCTCAGATATTACTATTAATATTATCAAGATTTTTTTAAAAAAAATACGAATATTATTATATCACAGGAAGTTTGATCGCATATTCAAGAACTGAATCTCAAAACGAAACCAGCATTTTTATAACGTCTTTTCAGATTAAAGTACAGTCAGATTAGCGTGATTGCGGCATCGATCTGTTTTTAAATACTTACTGTCAAGGTTTTAACGATTTTTAATAATTTTTGTTTAGTGTATTCTTGATTCATAAAATTCGAAAAAAAGTAATAATTAGTGCTTTTTTTGCCTACAAAATGACAGAATATCGCTCATAATACTAGAAAAAAAAAGTATTTCATTTACAATTGATGAAAAACATAAACACTTTTATCCTATACAAGTAAGTCTTATAACATAACGTTTCTGTTACTTTAAATTAGTAATTATTATAATTAAAAGTATCTTGCAGAAAGATATTAAGTCTTAGGGAAGTTTGTACATAAATTCCGAAAAAATTCTGCCAGAGGTCTCTTCTACATATTTAGTTGAAGCAGTAAAACTTCAAAATAAAAATAATTAATATTGTTATTTTTAATGATTGTTCTAATAAACTAAACAACTAAATTAAAAAACTAAGAGTGGTTTAATTTATTTTATGTAAAATTTTTAATTACATTAAAAATTTGTACAAAAATTTCCCAGGTGTGAGGTATTTTTCTATAAACATGCTCTTTCGATAACAGTTTTATTTAATTATAGAAATTCTTCCCATAGAAGAGAGCAACCAGATTATACATTAAACCAAGTACAGCATCAATATTTAATTGTGTCTATATTTTATCTATTTTCCAGTTTGTATGTATAAACTTATAAAAAAATTCTTATGTAAGAGTATTTTACAGCTAAGTAACAAAAAAAAAAATCGATTCAATGGAAGAAACCAACTACCAAGTTCTAAAATTAGCATATGCTCCAAGTTAATAGAAACTTTAAAATGTAACACACAAAATAAAGAATATTATGAATTTAATGTATATCAGTATTTAGAATGAAAAGAAATAAATTTTAACTAAGCATATAAACTATAAAGATGTTAGATGTTTTATCACAGATTTTAAATTGAAAATTTTTTTTTTTTTGAATTTAAAACTTGCTATAGCATTAATTTTAAGGACAAATTTAATATAAATGCATTTTGATCATATTATAAAAAAAAAAAAAAAATTATAAATATGAGCTTTTTGAGCATTGTTTTAAAAAAAAAGAGTAATATTTCAAAGATGTCATTCCATACTTATAAGGTCTAATTTTGTCAAATTCTTTCACTAAAAGGTCCCCAATCTTGTTATAAAATTTGTGAATTTGATAACTTCATTATTAGGTTAGGATAACTTGGAAAAAAAAAGCTTCTTTCAATTTATAAGTCAGACATAGCCAGGCTGGAAAATATATTCCAAAAGAAAGTAGATTTTAAATAAATACAATTATGTTATATTTTGAATATCCATATATAGTTCATTAGGTTAAAATGTAATAGCAAACATTTTAACCAAAATGGAAAATGTAGTATGAAAGAAAGAGTGGATTATAAGAAAGTGATTAAAGCTACATTGTTTACATTTTTGATTATTTTTAATTAAGATATTACACTTTAAAAAGCAAACATGATAAGTTTATTTATTAAAACAAATTTACAATCAACAGAAAATAAAACATTTGTATTTCTGATCATCAACTCGATACAGAATTAATATAAATTATTTTAAGTATCTGCAGAAAAAAATATTTAGAATCTTATTAATTACTCAACTGAATTAAAAGAAAATGATTTAGGAATAGTAAATAAAATAACACAAACCATAAATGACACCACTAATTGGCTGCGAATAGCTTGACTTAATGTAGTGTGGCAGGTCTTGCAGGGTTTGTATAATCTGAAAAATCAAACTTATTTAGAAAAAGTTCAGAAAATGGTGAAATGAGTGTATAATGACACAATCATTTCATTATCTGTTCCACACAGGCTTCATATGAAATTTCTGAAATAAAAAGTTTTGAGATTCTCAATTTTTATGAATTATATTTTTCTAAATTGCCACTCTGTCATTGCTTCTAAGTGAAGAAACATAAATTCAAGAAATTTATTTAAGAGTAAAAATTACTTTAAACTTAATAACATTACTTAAAAATTAATAACATAGTGTAGTTAAGTTATTAATTAAATCAATGGCTGCATAACATAGTTAATGCTACTATTAATTTTAAACATATATAAATAACATAAAATTGCAATATATTATATCGTATTAATATTGATATAAGCTTTACCACTTAATCTACTTTATTGACAGAAGCCACAGGAAAGAGTAAGTCACATGATATAGCCTGATCCTGCAACAGTTCACCTGTATTTTAAGTTTTCTTTTTTTATTCTTACATATTCTCCCTTGTTGCCCACATTATTTGGATTATATAATTTTAATTTGATTCTAATTAAAATTCAGGTTGAGGTATTTTTCAGGATCAAGGGGTCTATAGATATTTTTATAGTAATATAAGGATAAACATGAAGCAACAATTGATGTTATTTATCACTATCTCTTAAATAAATATATTTCTTTTAAAATAAAATTGTTCATTTCTTAAATCTTTAATTTTTTTAATAAAATAATTTTTACTGTCTCACTTATTGTTCACTATCGTGATTGTAATCATTCTGAAAAAAAGAATCCCAATAAAAGATAAATTATTTGAATTATTTAATTCTGTTTTATTGGTTTTTATACTACTCGCAGAGATATTTTTTTTTAAAATCAAAATTTGGGTGGGGATTCATTACATTCACTGCTAGCCAAATGCAGTTATGCTATATCTATCATTACAAGTTTCTGGGAATATACCTAGAGGACAGCACAATATCAAGAAACGTCTCATAGTCTACAAGGAAATTGTGGAACATCTTATTGTCTACAAGCCATTTTAAAAAAAGAGCTTTTGATTGTCCTAAGCCTTTCATATGTGAAAAAAATAACTTATTTTATTGGCACATTAGATTTTTTTATTTTTATAGAAATAAAAGTAAGGCTGCAAGCAACATAGATGGAACAAAAGTCAAGAGCGTTTTCTTCATTAATAGTTATAGTAAATACGAGATATAAGAAAAACATGTCCCTTTATAATTACAAAACAAAGCGCATTAAAAAACTTCATTACATTTCAATAAGCTTATAAACATAATGAATGAATAACTTACCATATCAGCAGCTATTTTACTCAGTTTTTCAGTCAACATTTTAGAGGTAAAATCATCAGGTATTCTAAATGTTTCTTGAAGCAGAATTTTACCAACATCAAACCTAAATTAAAGTATTAAATAAAAGTATTAAATTAAAGGTACATTAATAAAAAAAGTAATTTAGGTACTTAATAAAGTTTTCAAAATCCAACACAAGCTTGGCTCTTTCTTACATTGCCTTTCAATACTGGGAATATCAAGTAGTTTTGTATTTTGGAAAGTACATCAAAAATTAATATAGTTTTATTTTTAATTAAAAATTAATGTAATTTAAGGGCAAATACAGATTGATTTATTTAAAGTTTATCAGTATCTTTACAGATTAATAAATCAAATGATATCAACATTTAATAAATCAAAACCTTAGAAAAATGCAAATTTTTTTTTTTTTTTTTTTTTTTTACCATTTTACAACTCTAGACATATTGGAATTTTTATAATTTTATTAAATAAATCTTCACACACACACACACAAAAAACATTCAATATGCGAAAAAAAATTATTCTTAAGATATTTAATATCTTAAAAATAATTTATTATACATTAATAAATCAAATCATATCAGTATTTAACAAATAAAAACCTTAGAAAAATACAAATTTTTTTTTTTTACCATTTTACAACTCTAGACATTGGAATTTTTATAATTTTATTTAATAAGCAATATCTTTACACACACACACACAAAATCAATAGGCTAATTATAAATTATTTTTAAGATATTTAATATTTTTAACAAGATTCATATAAATTTTGTTTTTCAAATTTTGTTCATCTTTGTTGTTTTTTTCAAGCTGAAAATTTCATTTTTTATGGAGTATTTTTTACAATTCCGTAATTTTACATTAAAAATATGATCCAGATAAAATTACTTACAAAAATTGGCATTGAGACAAAAATCCTAAATTAATCCTCGCACTCACAATGCAACAAGTTTATTAATCTCATATTTCCAAATATATTTTAAGTCTTAACTTTTCACAATTCAAATATAATTATTAATATTTTGGTAAAGCCATTAAACAAATATTTGCATGCAAATTTTCTTTTATTTAGAAAAAATCACAATCTTATCATCATCGTTTTCAAAATGTTCTTAAATTATGACTAATGGACAAAACATAATAAAGAAACAAGACATAAATTTAAGAACTTAATTGAAGCATTTATTTAAATTAAGCTTTTACCAACAGAAATAAAAACTATCAGCCAAATATCTCAACTAAGAAATGTAAAATGGTAAAATCATACTTATTGGGGGACACTTGAGTAATAGTAACTCCAGTTTCAGCATCCCCATTTAGAATTGTATGAAAAATGGGTGCAGCTCCTCGCCAGCGGGGAAGCAAACTTGGATGAGCATTGATGATTCCACTGAAACAAAAATATTAAAAAAACTTCACATAACATTCCGACTAAATCCAAACCAATGCAGTTTAAGACAAGAAATCAAATATTTTAAATTACAAAAATATCTTATTGGTTTAACAATTTATAGTGATGGTATTCTATCTTTAAAAAAAAGAAAAGGCAATTTAGATAAAAAAAAAGAAGCGGTTAAAGATTAAACAACCTGAATTTTTAAATTAAAAACATTGTAGTGTAATCAACATACTAGGTTTAAGTACCAAAGTTTCAGTGTACCTGGCAAAACCTGCAAACTTCTCTGCCAGATCTGAAGTACATCGAACTGAACTGAATTCAAATCGATGAAATGTATATAGTATACTATTGCAAAATTTCCTTCTCTCTCTTTTGTGTTTTGCATTGCACTGTTTCTTATGTTCGACGTCTTTGATGCTGTATGATTATTTTATTAAAGTTTAGTTTAAATAAAGTCTTTTTTTTTTATCTTTTACGAGATTGATTGATTTAGAAATGCTGGAAAAAATATACACAACCTATCTTAGCAAAGATAAGTGATAATTTTTCCCCCCATCCTCAAATGATAGCGTTTCGGTGGTGGCTCAGAGGATAGAGTGTTTGCCCTCCATTGAAGTGAACTGGGATCGAATCCCAGCGATGGCTGGTCGATACGAATTCCGCATCCAGCTTGCATCGTCCCCAATGGTGACGCATAATATTCTCAGTGGTAGACAGATCCTGGGTTAGAGTCCCCTTGCCGTCAAGCTAACCATGTCAGGTTCCCATGGTCTTCTTCTCCATATAAAGCAAATGCGGGTCAGTTCCACCAAAAAAAAAAACCTCTACAAAGGCAAATTCCTCCCAATACTTGATCCAGGAATTCTGTTGTCTTCTGGATTAGGTTCAATATTACAAGGCTACAGAGTTGAACATTAGTAGTCGTAAACTACTAATGTTCACCGTTACAGTTTTAACTAGTAGTAAAAAACTACTTCTTCTGATTTTTCAAGCCCTTTTGGCTTTTGATATTACAATTTTCTTGACTTTATTGTTCTCTTAGATTTATCTATCTCAACACCTTTTAACTCTTTTTTTTTTCCTCATCTTTAAAATCATTGATTAAACTTGGTTGTCTTATACTGGTGTTTTATCCCCTTGCATGATTTTACTTTTCTATGGTTTATTTGCAATGGTTTTAGTTTTGTTGTTGCTGCCAACCCAGTTTTAGTGGTTGTTTATTGTGATATTAGTGAATCATCGTGTAACTTATTCGCTTGTATCATTGCCTATTGTTGTAGTATGTTTGTATCATTGCTAATTATGTTGTGAAACCTAATTTTTCTTGAATTGTGAATTATGCCGTATGCCCTATTAAGGGAAAGTCGGTAATTTAAATTTATTAGTAGTCGTAAACCTGAGATTGCGTCGGCTGTTCGTAATAAAAAAATAAAAAACACACATACGAGGAGGTGTGGTTTCTCAGGAGATAGAGTGCTCACCTCCAAATGATGTGATTTGGCTCACACTAACCATAATGCTGAGGAAAAATATCCTCAGAGGTAGATTACAGGTTAGAATCCTTTTGCTAACAGTAGAAGGTTTCTCTGGGTTTCTTATCCATACAATTCAAATGCGTGTCAGTTTCATCAAAAAGTATCCTACACTTGATCTAGTAGTTCCCTTGTTTTTTAGGATGGGTTTAAATTTACAAGGCTACATAGTTGAACATTGATATTTGTAAACACAAAAAAAGGGGTCGGCTGTGCAATACCAGTTAAACAATACACATGAACAAAATTCATCATCATAAAAAACTTACTTACTATTCACAAGCAAGAATACTCTCTGTGGGAATTAAATGACCAAAAGAAACAACGATTCCAACATCATAAGTTCCTGGTGTAAGTGTATATGGCCATGTATAGAGTGGAAGATTGTGTAATGAAGCATATCTTCTAACTAGACAATCTGACTTAAAACAAATGTAACATAACTTGTATAAGAATAAAAAAGAAAACTCATCAAAACTACAATAATAATATATTTATAGACAACACAAGATCAGGTGGTTACATTTATTTTAGTTTATAAAGAAATAAATTCAAAAAATTTATTATGTAAGCAAAAAAATAAACAATATTATCGTGCAAGTCTTGACAAAAAATATATAAGTAATTATGGTTATGTATCTGATTTATTTAATTATTTTGCAATTACCAGCCAAATAATCTGATAAACTGTATTAATACTAATACATAATGTTAAATAAATGATTCCAAGAAACTGAAGCGGCAATACAATTTAGGTTGAAAAAAATACAGTACAGAACCCTTTATCTGGAAATCAGAAAACCGGAAAACCAAAAAACCGGAACGAAATTCGATAAATTTTCAGCCATTTTTTAAAAAAAAATTTTTTTTTTCCTCATAAGATTTTAAGATTTTTCTTTCTTTTTTGAAAGATGTTTACCTTACCATCATTTTGGAAATAATCATTAGTGTATTACTTTATCGTTTTTTCTTCTATTTAAGATTATTTCCAAATTTTTTTTTTTCTAGTTGGGTTTAACAATAAAAAAAACGGCTTTTTGTTGCGATTCAGAAAACCGGAAAAATCAGTTATCCCGAATAGCGATGGTCCCGATCGTTCCGGGTAATGGGTTCCCTACTGTACTTATATTGAGTGAGTAAAACAAACTATCTTCCCATTGTTTAACTAAGCTGCGAACAACTGTTTGCATAGTTATGAACAAATTAATAATTGATATTGAATAATTAATTTTACATAATTTCAAAATAAAGACAAAACAAAAAACACCCATAATATTTAAGGATTAAAACAAACCATTTTCAAGTACTTTTTACACAAACCTTAAACAACTTTCTGCAGAATTATAAATAAATTTTAAGAAAAATGAATCGGAAATTGTTCAGTATTGATCTTTTGTTCGAAAAAATAACATTTATTATATAATCATATAACACAATCATATACATTTAATATAAAATCGTTTGTTAAAAAGAGAGAGGAAAAAAACCTCCTTTAATTAAAAAAAAAGTCTTGGCAATAGATTAAATCAATTGATAGCCAAGATATGGATTCCTTAACATTGCTTGGAGAAAACTAAGCTAACGTATACATGCACTTTCGCTAATCGCACTTTCAATTTCTAGGTGGACAGAGATGTCTTATAGAGCTTACATACGCAGCTACACCATCCAGGCTCGTTTTAAAATTTTTATATATTTCATAATTCACGTGTACATAAAAATGAAGATTTCTCTTTACAGTTTACCAAGCAGTTTTCAAAAATAAAATATTATTTAGTGTTTGTCGTTGTAGTTCATTTACGTTGCACTTGAGCTGCACAAGACATGCCATCCCAAGAGATTACTTTCTCAATTTAGACATAGATTTGAAGGGGAAGAGAATTTCCAGCTGATCCCTGTACCAATGGTATTGCTCAGTGACCGACCACAGGACTCTCGATTCCACAGATTTTATGAGCACATATATCGCATGTACTTGGTGGATCGTAGTGAAGGCAATAATCGAAAACGGACTGCTCCAGACCAGAGTACGATTCTCTACCCTCTTGGTTACCACGGCCCTTATGGGTAAAAAGGCCTGGTGATTCCAAAAATCTAATTCTTGGAATAAATTAGGGATATTTCAAAGTGGCATACATCAACTTCTTCAACGGAAACTTTACATCTTCAAGACTTTCACTATGAATTATTTTATATTTTCAACAAAGTTCCACGACAGTCATATTCTGGCAAAATAAACTCATGACTAACTAGAGTTCATATTTATGTAGAAAAATGAAGGCAAAATTTGTCTATACCTGAGCATAAGTCGTAACACAAGGTTGATAAATTTGTCAAGAATTTCTTTTCCAAGAAAATATATGAAGAAGAAAGTTTAATTTACTATACTAAATTAATAGGAAGGCATATAAGTAAAAAAGTAATATTTACTTCCACTATATTAAAAAAAATTCCATTTTTTATCTTTGATTTACAGATGTTGACATCTTTACTCATGTAGAAATGGATTTCAAAATTTGCATATCAGATATGGAAATAACTTATAAATCAATATAAAAACTTGATCAGCTGCTATAATTTTTTTTTACTTCAGAATTTTTTAGATAATGTTATTGTTTGAATTATAACTCGAACAAGTTGGTTAGCATTCTCTAGAATTTATAGCCTTTCTCAACAATTACATATTATATAACATTTTTAACTATGCATAATTAAAATATTATCTACTAAACATACAATAAAAACAATATACTATCAAATTGTCAATTTAAAAATCTTACCTTTACACAAACTACATGAAGATCTTTAACTATTCTGATAGGAGTTGGGGACAACCTAAAATATTCGAACAGTGTGACATTTTTATGACTGATTTCACACTAAATAAGTGACAATTAAAAAGTCTCAGCAAAACTCATTCACAAAGTGTTATGAAAACAAGAAATATGAAAAATAAACAGTCATTAGACTAAAATCTATAGAAACATTAATTAACCAAAAATTATATAATATGTAAAAAAAAAGAAAAGAAAGACAATAACTGTCCTTAAAAATGTTAAGAAATTTATAGTATACGGTATGAACTTGAAAATTCAGAAGCCTCTAAAAACAGGACTCATTACGAGGAAAAAATATTTTCGAAATTGATTTTTAAAAAATGCAAAACTTCTGCCCCTTCCGAAATTTTATTACCCACCATTATTGACACATTCGATTCACGACGATTCTATTATAACTCCAAGTCATGACAGAAAGTGGAAAACCCTGAAAATTTTATGTGAAAAAATTCGATATGTATATATCAATATATGGCGATATGTAACAGTTCTGAAATTGCACATATTGCAAAAATGAGGAGATTGTATTGGGGGTAGGTAATTGATGTTGCGATTATGAATTTTGCTAGTACAGATAGGAGGAGAAGAGTACTGATGCAATGAATGTTTTATTGGTGTTTTGTTTTTCCATGCAACATTTTCTGTGGAAATTGAATTATTAAATTTCGCTTTCAGGATAGATTTTTAAGTAATGCTACTTTTTCCCGCAGATGCTATTTTTCCAGCATCTATTTTACATGCTCGTTTAGCGTCGCTGTATAATAGTTTAGGAAGATCTCGGTCTTGTGATCAGAGGCAGAATAATCGTCAACTTCCGGGCAGTGATCCACAAAAAAAAAAAAAAGAAAACATCACAGAAAGGGACCAATTCAAAAGGTATAAATCGTAGCCACCCCTGGGCAAACATCTACATGTTTTGATTTTCTATTTCAAGTTTAAAATCTATTTAGCACCTTGGCGATTGTAGTTGGGGTAACAGATCACAATACGGAAATATCCCCAATAGTTTTGTGTCAATATATTGCTGCGTTAAATTCTCTTAGTTAAGCAGTTTTTGTGCCACTGTACATTTGCCCAGTATATCCTAGATTGATGTTTTTGGGATGATTATCATAACTACGGCAAGGCCAAGTGCCGCCAATTTTTTGGCGACCTATTTAGATAGGCCGCCAAGGGGTAGGAGGAAAAAGAGAAACCCGATCATGACATCACGACGGAAAGGGGGAAGATGGGGGAAAGAAAAGGCGCTCTCTAAGAGGAGAGGACCAAAAAAGAACGGTGTTACCGTCGTGATATCAGGAACGGGGAGAAAATTGAAATAACAGGTACAGAAGATAGAAAAAAAAATCGCATGCAAAATGTAAACATAGTTCAAGAGTGAAAAATCTGGATTTTAAAGAAACAAGGCTAACAAATAGAAAATCAAAGATAAACATAAATAAACACTTACTTATGGAAACTCTATTCAAGTAGGCTAATCAATTTTAAAATTGTTAAGCTGTAACTGTTAATTCTAAATGGAAAGTTTGGCAAACGTAATAATTTTTATATTTATTGCATATTAAATACTATGCTTTTCATGTAACATTCTTAATAAAACAAAACTAATTTTTTTAAAATAGTTTTAAACTTTCCCTCAGAAATTTCTAATTAAATTTCAATTTATGGTTATCGATTTCTAAAACATAAATTTTAAGCAAAATCATACTAACTTTAAATTTATATTTAATTTTTTAAGAATAATATTAAATTATAATTATTAAAACTGAATACATAATACTTTTTCTTCCAATATTTACACATTATAATACTCTATACAATTTTGATCTTATTCAAACAAATTAAGCAAAGTAAATGGTGTTTTTTTTTTAAACATAAATTTTAAGCAAAATCATACTAACTTTATATTTACTTTTAAAATTTATATTTACTTTTTTAAAGAAACAATAATTAGTAAAAAATAAAGATGCATTACGTCTAAATTATACACTATAAAATTTTTAAAATACTGGGAAAGAAACTTACTTCATTTACGAATAAACATCGAGCCGAAAGAGAAGGGGGGGAAATAAACAGTAATTTTTTAATAGCAAATCTTAAATTAACAAAAAAAGAAGTTTGAAATTATAAAATAAAATTATATTTATTGCGAATTAGACAATTATTAATTCAAATAAAAACTCTTACAAAAAAACAGTTTGTGTAACTTTCCACACAGCCATATTGAAAGAAAGAAGTGCGCGCTTTTCTATCGAACCAATCAAAACGTTAGTTTGGCGTGTTCGGCGGGAAGCTTGACAAAGTATCGGGTGATCTTTTTCTTAGAAGGCATTCCTCCCACAGCCTTAGAGGAGCCTAAGCCCACAGCTGCACTGGGGGGAAAATTCATCAATGTCAAAGTTCATCTTCTAGAAAAGACCGCTCTCTTCCTATTCAACTGAGCAATCTGAAATTATCACACCCCCTTCAATGGGACTTAGAGGAAATTTATTACCATTGCAATACTGAAGTTATGCTTTCATGACTAAAAAAATATTCCTTATTAACTAAATTTTTTATAACTTAAATTATTTCGTAATATTAACTTCCATCAATAATTAGGGTGAATAAAATTCAAAATAAATTTCATTTTTTAATAATAAGAACATTCCATCAAGTAAAAATGTATGTAAACTCCGATTTTGTAAATGTAATAATTTTGCGCATGTAACAATTTAAAACGCCTTATGTAAACATTTAATGCATTTATATCCACGAACTAATTTTCAGATGCACTAAATAGCTTAAAAATTATTGAACTCCTAATAATTAACATTTCAACATATTTTTCGCTCAAATAATTTCTCGGTATTAACTTCTGTTTCGAATTCTATAAATAACACTTATAGTCTTCAATTAATTATTAAAAAGAAGTTTTATTTAGTGTCAAAAGAAAGGGGTTAATGGGTTCAATCATTTAATCTTTTTTTCATGGTTTTTCAGAAATCTAGATTCTGATATTTTATTAATACTTCAGCCTCGGGGGGGGGGGGAGTGCCAGGAAGGAACTGCCATGTAATAAATCAATTATATGCATTTGCCTTCAATAAAATTGACCCAACCTAATATTTATTTCTGAGTTCAAAAATTGATCTCAGAAATAAATATTGGGCAGGGTCAATAAGGTTCATATAATAAACTAGTTTTAAAGTCCTGCATTCACGAATTCGCCTCTCCCCTTCTATGACTTCTCATTTATTAATTCCATATAGCTGATTACGACCTTAAAGGTTTTTATCAAAAAGGATGGAAATAGTGCACTTAATCGTCGTTGACGATTGATATAGTTGCTTACCAATCTGCAGTGGACGTTAACCCATTTTTATTACATATTAACTGAAACTGAAAAATAAAATTAAAAAAATTTATTTTTTATTATTCACTTTCGAATAAGGTTTCTTAGTTTAAGAAATTCTAAATTGTTACTTTTATACATGTAATATAAAAGAAATAAATGATAAAAAGTCATTAAGAGTGGTGAAATACGATTCCTCTAAATTTTTCTCATCAATCCCACAATTTAAATTGAGAAATTCTGATGTCGGTGAAAATCTTCTTGTTTTTCACATTTGAATTATTTATTTTCTGGTTGTCTTTCTTTGAAGATTGAAGTCTTTCGAATTTTCTATTTTGAAGAATTCAAATAATAAAATCAATAATACAGAAAGTTACATTAAGATTGAGAAGAAGGACACATCCATAAAATAATATTAAAAAAAAAATTAATCTTTGACATAATGAACTTATTTCGGGAAATTTTATTATTCGTGCTTACATAAAACTGAAGCATAACGGAATAAAATTATCTATTGGTAACGATGCAATATGTTCAATTTCTCTCCGGTTGAGTTGCTTTACCATCAAGCTAACAATGGACGGTTTTTCTCTTCTCCCACGAATACGCGTTAGTTTTAACTACAAAATTCTTCACGAAATCGAATTTGGTCGACTTGATAAGGTTGCTGGGCTTGAATTAGGAATCCTCTTATCTTCTAGGTGTAGCTGAAAATTACAAGGTTTAACATTAACAGCTGCAAATGCCTTAGGTAGCTCCCATCGACCATAAGTTGCGCCTGTAGTTTATACATATATACACCTAGATTTATTTTTTTCTGTTTAGTTTTGAATAACTGGACCCAGCCAAATTTTAGGACCCGCTACGAATTATTAGCATTTAATTATTATCATATTATTATCCTAACTATTAGCATTTATTTATGATGTGCTTAAACTTCAGATGTAGCCAATAATTCCAAAACTCTTTGTTTTTCCAAAATGAAAAATACTGAAGCTGAATATATTTTCCCGAATCGACAAATTGTTTGGTTATTTGCGGAACAGATAAAAATACCGTGTTTTTTATTGTTATCAAATCAGTAAATAATTCTTTTCTTAGCAAGTCGACTCCAGAAGTTGATTTTCTTAGATAAAAATATTTAAATAGTATTCATTACATCCTGCTTCACTTGTAATCTTTATTATTTTTATTTTGTCACACTTTATTAACGTCATTTTTTGATCAACGTATCTACACGCACTGTAAGATAGCCTATTTCGAAACTTCTGTTCTTATGATATTAAACTATACATTTATGATTTAAATTAATCTTAGCAAGTGTTATTTTTATAACCATAAGTTTAATGACTACAATGAAGATTTATAACATAATTTACCCAATTGTAAAAATATAAAATTCTGTATATTGTATATACCGGTATATAAGTCGACCCGCTATATTTTTGATTGTGCTCTTGTAATTTTTGGTATGTCAGGTGTATAAGTTGACTGCTGAAGAAACCAAATATGAAAATTTTTAAAACGAAAAAACATGGGGAAAAAATTATTGAGTCTATAAAGACTATTAAGTGTAGAAAAAAAAAACTATTAAGTCTAGTATCTGCAAAATTTTCTTTAGTTGAAAATATTCCACACTGTACTCACTCGCATTTATGTTACATAAAATGCTTTGTAATTATTGTAAAATCTAATAAAAAATGTGGAATTTCGAATTCTTTGGATGAGGGTGGAGAAAATTTTGTGTGGAACTCAGTAGTTTAAATTTGAAGCTTTATGGTATTTTTTTAAAAGTTTTTCATTGTGTTATATTTTTTGAAATAACTTCTCTTATTTAAATTTTTCTATCTGAAAGTAATTTAAAAAACGAATTTTGAAAAAAAAAAACTTTAAAAGTAAAATTTATTGCAAGCATATTAAGAATAGTGTTGTAAAGGGAAAATTGATACAAAGTTATTCATATCTATCTCATTGAGTGAAATGCATCGATATTTCATGATCAACGAATGTCCGACTTTATTACGTCAAATTTTGAATTCTTTTATTATTATTTCTTACTCTTTGTTTTATTATATTTTATTCTTATTTCTTTTATTATTTATATTTTTTCAACCTTTTTTTTATTATTATTATTTCCACCATACAACTAAGATTTTTCTAATAAATGATTATTATTAAATTTTATATTAAATGAATCTCCTACAATGTCAGATGTTAGATTATACAAGATTTCAAGGTACTTCTGCCATGGGGATTTATGCACCTTGAACTCTTTCTCGACATAAGAAAAAAAAATTGCGCCAGAAACATACGAAATAAAGCGCCTTAAAAAAAAAAAAAACTGGAAAAAATAAATGAGTGATAGCTAAAAAATTTTCTAGACAACTGAAAAATGCTTAAATTTATCTTTCATTCGTAAATTCGATTCTTGAGTTATTTTTTCCACCAATATATATTTCCTTTAAATTAAATATTTTTTAACTGCTTAAAATATCTAGTTTTATCCCACATTTGCGACCACTTTGAAAAATTTTCCAAACCGTGGGAACCCTGCAGCAAGTAAAATAAAATTTTATGCGTTTTTTTCAACTTTTTAATTCAATCTAAAAGATATTCGTTAACTTTATTATTTGTAATGTATTTATGATTTTAGAAATAATTACAGATCCATAGACAATATTAATTTTGAAATAGTCCAAATCATGAATTAAAGTTTGTAAAAATACGAAATAGTTTTGAAAGATCGCCTTGAAGGTGAAAATAGAATGAATTGCAAAAAATAATAAAAGTAACAGAAACATTTCGTTCCTCTTTCCAATTTTCTTTCTATTTAAGTTCCCTCCCCCCCCCCCTTTTTTTTTTATCTCAATGGTGATTTATATTTTCGCAATTAATATCATTTATTTTCATTTAATCATAACGTTTTGCCGTTTCCAGAAAATCAATAGCTAGATTGTCCCTCAGTCTCAATAGCTTTATGTGTACTTTTTTAAGATTTTAGTAAAAAAAAAATAGGCTCAAAAACGTTTAAAGATTATAAATTAATTTTGTAATAAGTAATAATTTAAACGATTGTAGTAAGATTAATAAAAGTAATATTTCTATCCTCATGATTATAAACATTCGTCTAAATCATTTTCATAATCGGAGTTGGGCTAATTTTTTTACAATTCCGATTTATAGACATGATTATTTTGGATGCAGAATTTATTGAAAAGTTAGGAAAAGGTTATTTAGTTGAGTCAGATTACAAATTCTCTCTATGACCCAGCTCTTATTTGATTTTTGTATTTATAAACTTTAAGAAAAGCTTTTTTTTTTTTTTTTTTAATTTTTGCAGCTAATTTTGCTCAATATGAAGATTTATTTGATTACACCAATTAAATATTTTTCCTTGAACAAATTTCAATAAACTACACTGCGGTCTGTAAGATATTAATAAATGTAACTAAATAAATATACAAAAAAATGATTATTTTGAAGATTTTAAATTTGAAATAAAAATTTTTTCCAGTTGTCATGTTTCCAAAGAATCACCCATATAACTGTCTGATAATAACATTTCAAGTTACTTAAGCTTACATATAAATCAAATGCCTTAAGTCTGAATCTATTGTCTGCAACTGGATCGCAATATTAATAGGCTTGCTTAATTTTTAGCGGGATGATAAGTGGTTATGAAGAAAGTTTGAAATAAAAAATTTATGATAGAATTTTTAAATAAAAATGAAAGCTTAATGCAAGCATTACTTTTTATAAGCATTTATGGAGAAAAAAAATTTTGCTAAATCTATGTAAATTATAGGAAATTTTGCCATTTATAATGGACATTTTAAAGGAATTATTAAATATATTGTAAGAAATGGTGTATTATATTTATACAGTATTTGACTATTTCAAAACCAAATCTTATCAATGAACACACAAGAAGGCCTCCCATCCATTAATCATATGGTACTTGCGAACCTAATCTCCGCACCATGACGAAAGTGCTACAGCGGATGTTAGCAATAAAGCCCTGACGTTGGAATTTATGGTTGTTGGTTGATAATAGATTACTAAAAGTTCAATGTTGATTGTTAAAAATTAAATTTATAATTATTATATAAGATTACAAATGAGATGAGTTAAATTATAATCATTAAGATATATAACCTGAGTTTCATGTCAAAATTACTGATTTAAATAAATTGCAAGTTGCATTTTATTTAATAATAAAAAATACTATTTTCGACTATTCGAATTATCTGTAAACATAGCATAATTTCTCTTATTGTTTATTATACTTTGCTTAGTTAAAGCCTCTCTTTATAAACTATTTAAATTAAACCCCCCCCCTCCCTCTCCATTTTTAAATTGAAAATAATACAGAGATGAATGTGCTCCGGAAAAAATCCGGGTTTCCAGATGTTTCGCTATCCGCGATCAGGAAATCCACAGTCCAGAAGTTTACAGAAATCATCTATCACATTTATGTATAAAAATTCTTGTATATTTTATTTAAAAATATTAGAACTAGAATTTATTCTTGGCATCTCTTTCATTTGTAAATATTTTTTCTGGTAAAATAATAAATGTGATTAGAGATAAAAGTAAACTAAATACATAATTATTAATTTAAATTATGCTGCATATAATTTATGTAGACTTTCACATTGTGAAAATATCAATGATTTAAATTTATAAAGATATTAATTTTTTGAAATGCGTCATTAATGATTTTACTCAGGAAATTTTCAGGATTTTTTAATTGGGCTCACAATCACCCCTGATAATAAGAATAGGGGTGGAAAATAAGACACTACTCGTAAGCGGAATGAAACAAATTTTTTTATTTGTCATGCTGCTCGAGAATATTTCAAATAAGAAGTTAAAAAATTCTGTAGAAAATTAGCTATTAGTTGTGGTGCAGCTACATTTTCTTACAACTCTGAAATCAAGAAATTGATCCTCTTTTGTATTCTTAGCAATTGCAATCGAAAATCTCCTTTTATAAATAATGTTGCTTGCTAGTTGAAGGCATCACATATGATTGTGATTTTTGGAACTTACAATAACACTGCATGGCTAGATTAAAACAAGAGAAAAACAAGCTTAATTTCCCGATACATAGATATTAAATAATTTTTTTATACATATTAAATTGGATTTTTACTTACTATATTGTAGATTTAATAAGATAGCTAATCCATATACACAGTCCAGTCACATTAATGTGACCACTACCTACTTTCGACCTCAACGTGAAATAACCGATCACGGAAGGCAAGTGACAGCACATTACAGTGAATTGTATATATAGGATGTCCTAAGGCATCTGAAAGCATTTCAATCGTTGGCGTAATGCAGAAACGTAGCGATTTATCCGACGTCCAAAAGGGCATGATTATAGGCTTTCGGGCCAATGGTGGAAGTATTTCGGAAACGGCTGATTTTGTGAACTGTTCGCGTGCCGCCGTTTTAAAAGTATACCGTGCATGGCAAAATGGCACTATACAAAACAGCGGCGTACACACATGTGGTGCACCACGGGCCATAGATGACAGAGGCGAACGAAGGCTATGGAGATGCTTTCAGGCGAATAGACGTGCAACTGTTGAGCAACTGACCACCCAGATGAATCAAGGGTCTACCAAGAGTGTATCCTCAACCACTGTTCAGCGAACGTTGCTGCGCATGGGCCTCCGCAGCAGAAGCCTGGTTAATGCACCTATGCTGACTGTGCTGTTAATCGGCGACGAAGGCTGGAATTTGTACTCCAGTACAGTAACTGGACACCCACAGAATGGCAACAGGTGGCTTTTTCCGATGAATCACGTTTTATGCTACATCGCACAGATGGACGTTGGCGTATACTGCGAGAAACGTCTGAAAGCAAACATCCTGCAACAATTGCCGGAAGGCTGCAGGCTGGAGGAAGGAGCATTATGGTTTGGGGAATGTTTTCCTGGCATTCACTGGATGCACTCATCATTGTGGAAGGCACGATGGATCAGCACAAGTACTCATCTGTCCTTGCGGACCATGTCCACCCCTACATGCGAATGATTTTTCCTCAGAATGATGGCATCTACCAGTAGGACAATGCGAGATATCATACAGCTCGCAGTGTATGTGCGTGGCTCGAAGAGCACCAGGATGAGTTTACCGTACTCCCCTGGCCAGCAAACTCACCGGATTTAAATCCAATCGAGAATCTGGGGGACCACCTCGATCGGGTTGTTCGCGCCATGGATCCTCAACCGCGTAATCTAGCGCAGCTGGCCACGGCACCGGAGTCGGCATGACTCAACATCCCAGTGAACACCTTCAGAAACCTAATTGACTCTCTTTCTGCATGTCTCGCAGCGGTTCGCTCTGCCAAAGGTGGTAATTCTGGATTTTGACAGGTGGTTACATTAATGTGACTGGACTGTGTATTTTCAATGTTTATTAACACATCATTGCTCATTTTAATTTAAAGTGTATAACAGCAAAGATATATTTCATTAATAAAAACTAGTAGGACAAATTATTACTCGTACTAAGATGCAGTTTCCCTGTTTTGAGAGGCACATTTAAGATATGCAATTTAATCACTGCGGGTGCAAATAATAATTTAATACACGATTTAAAAAGCAAAATCATACTCTTTATTTTTTCATAAATATTCCTTCAGATTTTTGACTTAATAGCTTGAGACGAATAACAAAACATTTCTAACAGTGTTATTGATAAAGATGTTGAGCCATAAATACTAAATAAAAAGACTCATTCTTGTATTGATATCTTTGTTAATGAATATAGTCGGACTTCTCTTTTTGAATTAAAATTTGCCTGGTTTTTGGGAAAGTACTGCACAATTTTCTCAGATTTTTTTGTCCACTCTTTTTGGAAAGCTTATTACGTGTAAAATAATAAATTATATTGATTTTTGAAATGGGTTGTTTTAAAAATACAAGCTACAGTGGATACGCAATGCATACGAATAGTCAGACATAATTTCCATCCTAGAGCCTTTGATACATCAGATACTGTTCAAACAATTTTCAGTTTGCTTCTATGTAATAAAATAATAAATTCGAACTCATTGAACTTCATAGCTTCGAATTTGGAAAAATCATTTTAACACATTATTTTACCCAATATCAGATTTCTAAAAATGCAAAAAAGGAAAAGTTACGTTAAAAATACATCAGGGAATAAAAATCTTAAATACATATTTAATATCATAATAAACAAATATCTCTCTAAGAAATGGATAAATAAAAAATGTTTTATAAAAATAAATTAACTTACCTTCCTCTCTCCTTCGTCATTGTCTAAAAATGAGAAAAAACTGCTCCTCCCCCCATCTATTATAAAATAGCGGCTGACTATGAAGATTTTATTTATTTATTTATTTTAACGAAAAAAACGTCTTAAAATTTTCTTTAAAGAAATGTAAGGTCAAGAGGAATTTAAAAAAAGTTACACAAGTGAAGGAAATGTTTCTTATGAAACTCGTCTCTTAAAGAAAAGATTAATATGTCATTAAATATTATTGTTTGAAGTTTTTGATTATTGGAATATGTCTAACAAAAGTGGATACTAATTTATTTTATTTTGTTAAAAAATCTTTAATGTTACGAGATGTTTCAAATATGACTTTTAACATTAGTGAAAAGAAAGCTCATTCGTTTTTACGGGACGTGGTGTAACGCATGATACTCGTCGCCTCTAGCACATGATCTTATTAAAATGAAAAAAATAATTAGAGATAGTAATAATTTCTGTTATATATGTCAGGAACAATGATAATTACCATATTAGCGACTTGGTTACATTTAAAACGAAACATAGGACTCAATTCCTTTTTTTTTTTTTTTATTTATTTATTTTAAATATTACGGCAGTTTCAGAATTGCATAAGATTTGAAAAATATTCATTAAAAGATTCGGGAATTTTTTTGCAAATTTTCATAAGATCATGTGATAGAATTTTCATAAGATCATGGGTTTTGTGCTTTTATAAGACCATGTAATACAAATATTAAAACACAAAATTCTCTTTGCAATATTAAGTAATAATTTTAATTAAATCTTTCAATTTTAGTTTTAATCTGAAACTCTAAGCAGGAATTTAATTTTAAAACTTTATGACTGTGAAGAGCATTGACCTGATGACGTATTCTGATGCATTGATTGTATTGACTTGTTTGGAGTTCTCTCAGAAATGTTTTTTATTTTCAATTTCTTAGTAAAAAAAATAATAAATAATTAAATAGATAAATGAAATATTATTTTTACTGATTTGATTTAAATTTTAACAAAATCTTTTTATCGCGTTTAAAGTTATAATTTTTTTTTAATTAAACTCCAAATTTATAATTGAAATACGTGCAATGGAAACTAGTATTATACTTGCGAACAACTTTTTTCCGAGTTTAAGTGTTAATTATGATGAAAGTTGACATTGTTGACAATGTAATTTTCTCTATAAATCAACTACAGATATTTTTTAAGATGCAAGCAATCATGCTTATAATTATGAAATAAGACTTGGAGTACTTGGATAAGACTTATGAAATAAGACTTTATCACTTTTGAAATTGCATTTGAATAAAATAATGTTAAAGTAAAGTGCTGCGTATGATAATGAAATATATATAAATATTTTTTTTAAACTTTTATAACTTTTGAAACTGCAAACAACTGAATAAAATAATAAGGTTAAAGTAAAGCACTTTAAATGTATTAATTGCTTTCTCAGGTCTATTCCTTGAGATCTATCTTAATTTATTATTTGTGTAAAAGTATCGATTCCTTTGTGAATAATGTCTTATATATATTTCCAATTGAAAATTATCATATAATTGAAAATTAATTCTGATTAAATGTTTAATTTGACGAAAAACGATTTAATAAAATATCATACATCTGAAAAAGCAAACAAGTGATTCAAATTTTTTTTTGAATGTATAAAGTGCTTCCTTAACTCATTTCTCAAATCTATTATAGTTCATTATTAGCGTAACAATATGTATTTCATTCTGAAGAATTTTTATTATACATTTGGAATAAGAAAATTCGTTACATTTGAAATTGCAAACTTTTTAGGTAATTGCCATAAGATCTTCATCCTAATTAAAAATTAATAAAAATAAGGTTAAAGTAAAACATTTAAATGTCTAAGCTTTCTTAGAAACGTTTTCCTCAGATCCATCTTAAATGCATTTTGTATTGAAAAATGTAGAGTTCTTAAATCTTCATCCTATTGAAAAATGAATAAAATGTTTAAATCAAATATGAATTATATTTCAGAAACAAAGAAAAGAAACTGTGGTGCATTATAAGACTTTTTAAAACTATTATTCAAATGTAATCTCATTAATTTTGAGTCAAACAGATTTTTTTTAAAAAAAAGAATAAAAGGATTAATAACTTTAGATTAGACGTTTGCAAAACGTCTGTTTTAACTTTAGGAACTGACACCGTGAGTACGTTATTCAAGAACTAATATTTTGTACACGTTATTTAAGAACAAGAAATCGGAACCGGTTACTTAATAACTGATATATCTTAACCGATAAGTTCTAAGGAGTAGTCAGGGAATTTGAGCCAATGAGAAGGAAGAGGCGTAAACGTCATGATCCGAGGAAAACTGGTTCCCTCCGCCAGAAACGTTATCTTCCTTCCTCGGCGACTCTTCGCCAACTTGCCGTAGTTATGATAATATCCCCAGTAACATTTATTAAAATCATGCAACGTATATTAGGATTTTACCAAAACCAATATAATTTATGTTAAGAATAACTCAATGAAATGCATTACCTATTATTATTTAGGGCTTTCAGTGTAACTTCTGAGAGTTCATCCGTTCCATAAAATACTACTTTCCATTGCTTAACAAATTTATTATTTAATGGCTTTGACAGAGACTGAGAAAACAGTCTTATTAGTTTAGATTTCACATAAGGACTTAGAGTAATAAGTCTGTTTAATTGCTTAAGAATCATTTTAAGTATAAATTTAAATAGAAAAACAGACAATTGGAAAGATTATTTTGAACTGAATGCTTGCATCATTTTAATACTTTCTTTTAAAATTTTAAGCGAGTTATTTAAACGAGCTTCCTGTAACCATACTGAACATTATTTAAACCTCGACGACTTACTCGTTGTTCAGCATATTTATTTACATTTCTATGAATTTTAAACAAACACTTCTGGCTGTTTATTTCTGTTCAGCTCAAGGTACTGAATGGAAATGCTTTTTAATTTCGGTGGCCGAGACAATCGTTGAAAATGGCTCCAAGTCAACTCTCGAATACGCCATCTGGGGAAAAGACCGGTTCCATGTCCTGACCCTACTCCCTCTCTTTTCCTCCTTTTCTCAGTTATACAGGAATGTACTACGACATTATCCCCTTTCTTAATATTTTTCGTAGTTAAATGTCAAATGTATTTTTTTAACTTTCCACAACACTTTTTTTTAGAACTACGTTAAATCTAGTTTTCTGTTCCATATAGCCTCGTAGTTAATATGTTTTTAATCCATTTGTAAACCAAGACCGATACTAATGTACTTAATTCCTCTATGACTCTCCACACGCTAAGGTAAGAGCAAGTGAAGTTTTTCCATAGTTCTGTTCTACACCACCTGTAGCCCATTTTGAATCCCAATATCTTTCTTCCATTCTTTGCTTATATATTTCGTTGGGTTGCAATACTTTTGAATAAGAGATTTTTAAAAAATTTTAAAAATAACTTTTATTTGGTTTTGAATGAAAAAGTAGGGAATAAAATATTGTGTGTAACTTATAAGAAATTTTTACAAAACATTTAAATTTAAACTTTACATAAAATGAATATATTATTTACTCAATTAAAAATTTATTTAAGTTAATTTTTTAGAATTTCAAAATGTATTTACGAAAAACAAGTTATTCCTTAAAAATAATTTCGTGAAGCTAAAAATATGCAAAAATGATATTAATCATAAAAGTATGCATACAAAAAAAAATTATAATTTATTTTAAGATTCTGACTGAAAGAGAAAAAAGAAGTCCCTGAGCAAAGAAGAAATCGGGAGCCATCATCGATTTTGTTAATGCATTCAGCGTCAATTTCTCTTCTAATAATTAATTTTCCGGTTCTCTTAAAATGAAAATTCTCTCCTTTTGTTCCAATTGTTATCTTAAATATGCTAAATAATTTGTGCTGACGATGTTTTAAATTAGAAATTTTACTACATTAAATTAAGGAAAGCCTCAAGCACAAAAATATACTTCCTCTGAATAAACATTTTTAGTGTTAACGAATTTGGATTTTTAATCCTTAAAACATCACAATATACTACTATCACAATGTTGAAGTGATCGTTACGTCGAAAACATTGTTCCAATTGTTTAGTCAAAGTTCCAATCCTTTGAGTTTCATTTTCCCTTTTTTTCTTCTTTCATTTTTCGGTGTATCTGGAACTGTTTAGGTGGATAAAAAATTCCACAAATTGTAAAACCCTTTCTCCAAAAATTTCATGCAAAAAATATACTATTATAGATAAGTCATTATTATTTTTTATTTAATTTGTGATGGGAGTACTGTAGAGTGTAAAAAATTTTATGTCATTTTAGATGATGCAATTTCAAGTAACAAAATTTGAACAAAAGCGTCTGAACTGTTAGTGAGGACAGAAATTTCAAAGATATCGGATTTTGGAAATATCGTATTATTAACGAGTCTTATAACTGTGTGCACAATTTTTTTCTTCTTCAACTACAAAGTAATCAACATATTACTTTCAAACCATTAAAATTGGAACTTAATGAAATTCCAATTACTAAAATCAAAGTTGTGTATGGAGTTTCGCTTTGCTTTCATTTTACAAACATAACAATTATGCGAAATGTATAATATCAAGAGCTTTAATTCACAGGAAGTAATGCCTGTAAAATTGTTTATTATAGATATGTTATTAAATTAAAAACTTAAGTCAGTTTATTCTCTAGTTTTTATTTATTAATTTTAAGTGAATGAGCGGCAAAGAATATTTTTGCTTGGGCTTGGAAAGTAGCTCATATAAACTATGAGCGCTTTTTTTCCACTTCAAATAATAGTTTCATAGTTTGAAAAATGACAAATTTTGGATTCTCCAAAGATTATTTGTACACTTTATTAGTTTTTCAGTATAACTCTGCAACTGCTTGTGCACACTTAATTATTATAAAACTTGTTTACGAGAAAATTGATGTTACGCGCATAAAAAAATTATAAACGTTAATTATTTCTCTAATTTAAATGGGAAAACTATAAAACAGATATATTTAATAATAACAATATTATAATACAATTAATTTTAAGACATTAAATCGGGCAATCGCGACTTTGCATTGGCTCCTCGCTCCCCCCCCCCCCCAGTCAATAAAAAAAGTTGGCATGCAACTACTTGAAACAGTTAAACCTCGTAACCATAGTAAACCCCACTACTTCAGACGATTGGCTCACTACTTCAGATGACATAATTCCTTTTGAAGTTTGTAGCATTTAAGGAATTTGTTTATAAATAAAGAAAAATAAAAGTCAGTAAGTTCCTAATAGGTCATGTTAAATATATTTACCACCAAAAAAATGGCATTTTTATAAACTAAATGAGTTGTTTTTTTTAAATATCAATTACTGTTCTCAAAACAATTTCAATTCCAGAAATACTTTTATTTACCTTTACTGGAAATAAAGGGCCCATTAAAGGGTTAACTCAAAATCCTGAGAGAGAATAGCTCTTTTAACCGGATAAGAAGGCGGTACACTTTGTCAGTAACATGCAGAGGTGAAAGAGGTAACGGCTCCATGCATAAAAAAAGCGGGCACCAATCATTTGAGATCTGAGGACAATAAAACTTAAATCTAACTTATTTTTATCAGGAAATTTAATTCTTTAACAGATAAATATTTATCTTAAGCAGACTATTTTATTTAGAATAAACTATAATTTTCAAACAAATTTATTAATTTTTTGTTTTAAATTCTTAAAATTTAAATATATTTTCTTAAATTTTAAGGAAGACTTAAGAATACTTTGTAGGAAATGCTAATTTTTTTACTATGGTAGAATTCGACCCCTAGGCACATTATAAACAACACTTTTTGTGAGTATATATTCGAAGAGTTAAAATCTGGCATATGGCACTGCCTCCTTTAATTGAAAGCTTCGACACTGCTTCTTAAAAACAGTCCTATCAGACCAAACATGCAAGTAGACCTGATTCGATCCTCTACGACCCTAAGAACCACCCAGTACAAGTGATTTACATACTCTCACAATCTATGGAATCGAAAGTGTTGTGGTTGGTCACTGAGCAGTACCTTGGGTACAGGGATCTGGAGAAAAAATTTTCCTTCCCCTTTAGATCTTTGTCTAAATTGAGGAAGTCGCCTCACGGATTGTCATGGCATGTTATTATTTCCCAGACTGTTGAATATAATCCAATGTGCAGCTCTAGTGCGACGTAAATAAATACCCATCTTCCTATACTAGAAAAGGAAGCACTCTTTATTTGATTAAAATGATGCCCTGACGTTGTATGTGACAGTTTATTTGATTACTGATATTTGTTTAAACAAAAATTTAGATGGCAGCTACAAGCCTGACTGTTTGGAAAACGGTGACTATGCTCTTTATCAGCACAACGGCGGGGTGTACTTCTGCGTTGACAAAAAAGGCAAATTGATAACTTTGCCCTCAGGTAGAAAATCATATTACAAGAGGGATTAGAACATTGGATCACTAGAACAATGTTTGAAAGTTAAGTTGTCAAAGTCTTTATGAATAAAATGATTCATTTATTCTATTTTTCATCTTTAAATTTAACTATTTATATACATTAATAGCATTGCATTTACGCAATTTATTTGCTAAAAATTTGTTGTAATATATAAAGAGAAAATATAAACTATGTAGCGGTTCAAGGAGTTGGTTGGTTTTTGTGGGCAACCATAGATAGCAAAAAGTCAACCAAATCAAATCAAACAGTATCCAAATTCAAACAATAATATATTCACGTGCTAGTCGTCGGGTTACCGAAGCGGGAGTGTCATCCTCTCTGCAGAGGATCAAAATTGCGATGGCATGCCTTCCGGATCATCCCCAGAGATGTTTCCCAGACCGTCACCAATAGCCGATTGTGCAGCTCTAGTGCAACGTAAATGAAGTACTACAACAAACAATAATATGTAGAACACTTTAAAATACAGTCATTGCTTTTTCATTCTTAAAACTTAATTACGAGGGTTATTTTTTTTCAAGGTCCGATTGGTCGCTAAAGGAAAACTTCGGGTAAAATCTGCTAGGGTTGTGCACAGACGTCTTGCGCTGTGTTTTCAGCTGGCCATGGTAAAGCATGGGTTAACGGTTGTCATTTTTGAGCACGCACGGAGCACATAAACATGCTTCGAAAAATAGAGTCCCCCGCCAAATGTGAATTGCGTTCCGTCATTCGATTTCTGCATGCTGAAGGAAGTAATGCAGCTGAAATTCATAGACGAGTGAGTAAAGCGTACGGAGAAGCTTTCATGAGTGATAGCAACGCGTGGAAATGGAGCAGGAACTTTGATGCTGGACGTACAGATGTTCGTGATGCAGGCGTCCAGGGAAGGAAGTCAGTGTCAAGCGATGATCTTGTTCAGCGCGTGGATCAGGCGATTCGCGGAAATCGCCGGTTCACAAATTCCAAGTTGAGTGAATTGATTCCGAAAATTTCACGGTCAGCACTGTATACCTCTGTGAGTAAAAGACTCAAGTACCGCAAACTCTGCTTGAGATGGGTTATCAAGATGCTGTCTGACCATCACAAAACTCAACGAATGGGCCCCGCATTAACCGTCCTCCAGCGCTACCGCGACGAAGATGAGCTTTTGGACAAAATTGCCCCGGGAAATTACGCTATGGGTCCATGGAAACTGAAGAAACGCTGACTGTCATGGGAAACTGAAGAAACGCTGGCTAGGAGGACAAACTTTCGCCATAGACAACGAGCTGCAAACCTGCATACAGAATTGGCTGAAAACACAGGCGGCTGCATTCTATGATGAAGGTATTGGAAAATTGATACCACGCTACGACTAATGTATGAATCGGAACGGCTATTACGCTGAAAAGTAGCTTCATGTTTTATCACATTGTTCCATATAAAATGTTCTTGATTCTGACTGTGATTTTCTCTTAGCGACCAATCGGACTTTACAAAAATAATAGCCCTCATATTTACATACATTAATAGCTTTGCATTGACATAATTTATTTGCTAAAAGTTTGTTGTAATATATAAGGAGAGAATATAAACTACGTAACGGTTCATAAAGTTGGTTGCCTTTCGTAGGCAACCATAGATGGTAAAAAATACACCAAATCGCAACAAACAAGATCCAAATTCAAACAATAATATTCCGAACATCTTACAATACAGCCAGATTTGCCAACTTACTAGGATTTGGTTATGTGATAAAATTCTTTTTGTGGTAGAAAGTTTCGTGTTTTACTAAATGTTTCTTTAAGAAAGTTCTTTCTTAGTTAATTTTCACACCATTACATGTGAATGATAAACATTGTTTTTAAATGTTGGCAAGATTAATCAAAATTTTGAAAGTTATGGTTTTTGACTGCCTACAATTCTAAAAAAATAATTTTGCCACACGTTGGAAATTAGAAAAATTTGAATAAAATCATAATTTTTTTTTATTGATCATATTAGTTTAAAAGTCAAAGTTTCAAAAGAATAATTGAAGCAATAAAGAAAAAGAAAACAATGGAAACAAAAAATATGGCCACTAAAGCCGACGTCTTCAGGGGATACCAGCTCTTGAATCCATAAAACAAAACATTTTTTACTGAGAGAGCCTGATAAATGTCAAAATTTGCTCTCTTAGTACCCCGAAGGTTTTGCTAAAGTCCAGGAAAAAATACAAGAAATACATAAAATGAAATCAGAAAAGAAATTTCAAGCAAAATCTTGAGAATATAATATAAAAATGAAAATACAAAAACTCACAGTAAACTGGTCTAACAGCAATTTCATGAAACTATCTCAATGCAAAAGAAAAATTTGAAATAAAAGAAAACAGCACCCTCAATTAAAATGCGCAGTAGAAAGAAAAAAAGGATAGGAAAGGTAAAGATTGTGTAACAGATTAATATAATGCTTAACTGTGGTTGTTCAGTCAAGAGCTCTAAAAAGAAATAATAAATTAATATTCCTTAATCATTTTCCTGATCAAAAATTTAACATTACAATAATTACAAGAAAACTCATTATTTCTCAAACTTCACAAAAAATTATTCGCTGCCTCCTGAAAACATTCAACTTTATTGCAAATTTTTTTAATTCTAAACAATTGTGAAAAAACTAAATTTTTGAAAATTTTATTGCACAAATTAGTATTAAAGTTACAGAAAAAAAACTTTAAATTTAAAAGTTTTTCGTTTATCAAAAACACCAATTTTAATTATTTTATCAACAATATCAATTTTAAAATCTAAATATACATCATTTATGCAATTCTCATTAGTTTTTTTCAAAACCAAATCTTTAGGATAAATACTAAAAATAAAATCATGATTATCACAATTAAATAAAATCGAATCATCAATATATCTACAAGCATTAAAATCATTAAACTCACGAAATTTAGCTTCAAAAAAATTTAAAAAAAATATTAGCAAAAGCAACAGGAAAAGAATTACCTTGTGGAATTTCAATAATATCTATATATATAAAAGTGAATGTGTGTCTGTCTGTCTGTCCTCTATAGACTCCTAAACCATCCGACAGAAAGCTATGAAACTTGGCATACAGATAGTTCAAAGCACGAGGAAGGTTTCTGTCGACATTAGAACATTCTGCGATAAACCGTTCCAGCGATATCAGTGAAAGTCGAAATGGAATTTTCTGATTGGTTAAAAGCTAGCCATTGTTTTAAATTTTGCTATAAACGATTCAATTTTCAAATATCTTGCAACAACAGTGATATTTTCTATCTTATAACTCTATTAATTTAGAAAAGTAAATTAAAGTAAATTGTATATACTTTAATTTTTAATTCGCGCGTTTCTTTATGTCAGGTGAGCACAAGCAAGTAAAATCAACGAGAATAGATTTCTTAATTGTTGGTCGTATCACGGATTCAGTACTGTGAAAACTGTTTAATAAATATAAAGACAAAAGCAAATGTCATTCAAATTGCACGTTTTCAGAAATATTTATATTTAGTACGTAATTTTAGGTTAGCACAATTAAATATAGTTTTCGAAGATTTCAGTGCTGTGACAGTTGTCATTTGAAAACTATTAGTTTGTTTGTTTATTTATGCAAAGTTTTCGAATTCATCCATTTTATTTCTTTCATTTATAAAATTGATTTTTGTTTTAAATCTTATAATTTTCATATTTCTTATTCATCTCATTTTTATTGCTCTTTTTATTATTTAAAATATGCATGTGATATTTCGATTTAGCAAATTTGCGACCACTGTCAACTTTTACATTTCTTTTTCTTTGTCAGAAAGAATATTTGCAAAAATATGCCGCCTAAGCAAATCGCTCTTAGTCGGTCGACATCTCAAGCGCGCAAAAAGAGAACTACCCGTGTTTCAGAAACATCGGAGCAACGGGAAAAAGACTTGAAACTAATCGAGGACAGAATGCTTTTGCCCGTTCCTTAGAAACGTCTGAGCAACAGGAAAGAAGACTGTCAACAAATCAACTACGAACTACACAAGCCCGTTCGTCGGAAACATCAGAGCAACGGGAAGCAAGAATGAAAACCGACCGAGAACGCATTTCGCTATTCAGACGCTGCCAATACTCTGATTTGAATTTCAGTGCATTTCACTATGATCCGACAACAAACTATAGTTTTCCCCCAAGTGTCATCATCGGAGAAATATATCAATTATGTATGTTTTGTAATGCTCTCAAATTTAAAAATGAAACAGTTGAAATTTGCTGTTCTAGAGGCATACTGAAACTACAAGATTTTACGTCGCCTGCCGAGACATTATCAACCTTCGTATCAGGTCAAACAAACCAATCGAAACATTTTTTGGCGCATATACGCCGGTACAATTCGTGTTTCTAAATTACTTTATTCGGTGCTACACGTATCGTGAACGAGAATTACATCCCAACATTCAAAGTGCAAGGCCAAATTTATCATCATGCAGGATCACTTCTTTCAATGCCTAACGCAGATCATAAATTTCTACAAATTTATTTCATGGATAACACAAATGATCAAGTCAATCAACGTTGTCAGGTAAACAATGGCACTAAACGAAAAATTGTTACCGTATTGCAAAAATTTTTCGATCAACATAATCAGTTAATAAGGCTGTTCACAATTGCCCTTGACTAAATGTCATCCGATATTTACAAAGTTGTTATTAGAGCTGAAAAAACACCTGTAGGCCACCACAAAGAAAAATACAATGCGCCAACATTGGATGAAGTGGCTATTGTTATAGTTGGCGAAGAATTTACCTCCCGCGATACAGTTCTTCATCGCAGAAATCGTGACGTTTAAAGAGTTCTCAGAAACTTATCGATCATATGATGCATTGCAATATCCTATTTTATTTTGGTGAGGAGAGGAGGGATATTATTTTAATATAAAATTAAGAAGTCCGCAAACAGGTGCGCGAGAAAACCAATAAGAAAGCAAGTGCAATAAGTTTTTATGCTTATAGATTAATGATTGCCAAAACGCTGATAATCATACTTTAAAATGTCGACAATTAGTTCATTAATACATTATCGATATGTATGCGAAAATTGAAACTGAATGCCTACTGTATATTAAATTAAATCAAACCAAATTACGTTCAGAAGAATGCATTCATTTACTGGATGCAATAATTAATGATGGTAACGTTAATCTTAATGATGTGGGGAAAATGATTATATTGCCGACTACATTTGCAGGGAGAAAAACTTGGACTCCCTGCAAATGTAGTATTCATACATGTCTGAGTATTCATACATGTGCCTTGGACTCCAAGGCACATGTATGAATACTCACAGGATGCAATGACATATGTTCTCGCATATGGGCTCCTAGATTTATTTATTACATTTACGTGCAATTCTGCTTGGGTTGAAATTAGAGATATTTTGTTACCAGGACAATCATCATCGGATCGTCATGATATTACAGCACGTGTGTTCAAACAAAAATGATAATCTTTACTTGATTTCATTGTGAAGCGTCATGTTTTTAGAGAGACACGGTGTTGGGTGTACTCTATTGAATGGCAAAAACGAGGATTGCCTCAGGCACACATTCTAATTTGGCTTATTGAAAAAAACCCACCTTGCCAAACTGATCAGATATCAGCAGAAATTCTTGATGTCACCATAGATCCAGTCTTATTTCAGATCATTGTCCAAAATATGTTTCATGCTCCGTGTGCATCACCATACATGTCTGTTTGAAAATGCAGTAATGATATCCTAGAGAATTAACTGCTGAGACTATCACTGGTTTTTTTCACCATTAAATAAAATTTGCATTTCAAATCATAATCGCAAATGTCATTTACGCACTTAAATACAAAATTCAAATTCAAATTGAAAGCGTTGCAACGTACGCAGGGTACAGCTAGTTTATTTATAAAAATCTAGACAATTAAGAAGTACATTCTCAAAAAGATTAAACTTACATAAATCCAACGAATAAGATTTATTAATTTTCTCGTTAAATAAATATTTATCAAAAATGCCACTAAAAATTTCAATAATCTGTGCATGTGGAATACTGGTGTACAAATTTTCAAAATCAAAATTATTAATACAAGAAATTACATTATTATTAGTATAATCCAAAACATCAACGTAACATTCTATAACTATATTTTTCTCTTTTTTAATTTTAAGTAAAATAATTTTAAGAAAATTAAAAACATTTTTACTAATATCAGAATCGTAACAATTAGTACTACTCGCAATAAACTAAATTTGACCGCACATTTATGAAATTTGACAATAGGAAATAAATATGGAAATGTTTTTTTTTTTTTTTTTTTTTTTTTTTTTTTTTTCAGCGGCGGGTACTTGGGATGTATTGTCCCATTGGCCAGGAGGCGACTTTACACATTGTCGACTCCCTGGCACCTCCACTCGCCGCGGTTTTATTTGTCAACTGTTTCACCGCCTTATCTAGTAACCCTCACTCAGAGGCAACCCTACGCTCGCCTCAATACAGCACTCGCAAAAGTCATAAACGAATTTTCGCGCTAATGGATATTTTTAAAAGTTGCTTGTTGAATTAAGTTAAAATTTTATCCTCGCTTAAGACTAGAAAAATTCAAATATATAGAACAAAATACTTCGTCGAGAAAAATTTACATACACACAATTATTTCAGTTAATTGCATACATATTTCGGTTAAAAAAATTTTCAAATAGAAACTATTCTTGTAAATTAAATAAAAATCTGGAGTAATAAAATATTTATATCTTCTGAATAATCAATTTCTTTTGAATATCTTAATTAATAAACAAAGTTTAAAAAAAATAATCCCCTATATAAATTATCTCATTATTAAGTGTACATATTTTTAAAGATAAAACTATTACAAAAAATTTTACGCAGTTTGAAAAAATAATTATTTTTATTTCCTTCATTTTTACCAGGTTTTTTCAATTGTTTCTATTTTGGAAAAAATATGTATTCTTCAAAATGCTTACAATATCTTAAAAAAATTGCATATATTTTATACTGAACAACTTTTGATTGACAATATTTCCTTCATAAGAGAGTTTTTAAAAAAAATTTGAGAATATTTTCATTAAATTTGTTCAAATATTTTCAGTAAAATGCGTGCTATTATGAAAACAAGGAGAAAAAATATTTTTAGTAAAACCATGACATAAAGAAACAAATCTCTGACATACTCACTACTATTTTCGTATAGTTAATTTATTTTTTATAACATCAAATTATATTTATTAAAACTTAAAGTTGTGGCTGCTTAACTTTTTTTAATGTTTCTTAAATTTGTCAGGGAAAATTCCGATATTTTCCATTTTTCTTGCTTCTATCACTATTATTTGTATATATCTGAAATTACTCACCTTCGTTTTAATTGTTTCCTAATTAATTTTATCATATACATATTTTGCTATATATATTTATCTTTTCATTCTATGCTTCATTAATTTCATAACTTATCCATCTTGTAACTTTTTATTCATAATTTTATAACAACTTTAGCTTATTAGATTCTATAACTCAACAATTGGTCTATATACGAGGCCTGTCTAAAAAGTATCCGACCTTTGGCCGGAAAAAATATTTCGAATACCTGACGGAGTTGGGACCCTAATCCCCTTCAAAGTAGGCCCCTTGTGCTTGTACACACTTAGCCCACCGATCCTTCCACTGCTGGAAACACCTCTGGAAGTCTTCTTTTGGAATGGTGTTCAGCTCCGTCGTCGCGCTCAGCATTATCTCTTCTCTACTCTCAAAACTGGATCCTTTCAGTGGCGTCTTCAATTTTGGATACAACCAGAAGTCGCAAGGAGACAGGTCTGGAGAGTAGAGAGGTTGGCGAACGGTTGTAATTCCATGTTTGGCTAAGAAAGGATCAATTGGGATGAATGTGCAGAGGCGTGCTTTTTGTTCCGGCGACAACAACTTGGGTACGAATCTTGCAGCCACTCGGTTCATGTTCAAATCTTCACGCAAAATTGCATGTGCAGAATCTTTACTCACTCCAACCTCTTCTGCAATCTCCCGCACTGCCAAACGACGATCTGCCATCACCAAATTTCACAACCTTTCAACATTAACTGCACTCTAAGCAGTTTGAGGCCTGCCACAAAGCTGCTCACTCTTCGCTGATGTGCGGTCATCTTTGAATCGGTAGAACCACTCCTTAATTTGTGTTACACCCATCGCTTCTTCTCCAAACACCTGCTGAATCTTACGAATTGTTTGGCTTTGAGAATCACCAAGCTTTTGACAGAATTTCATGCAGTATCTTTGCTCAATTCGTTCAGTCATCATGCGAGAAAACTAAATCCGACGAACACTACGAACAGCACCTTACTTGGCGACCACCAGTCAGCGAGTTGCACAAGCGAACTCGGTGAAAAAATTCAGTCATGTGCACTAAGGTTCCTCCTTCCACTGTGCACTAAGGCGCCGCCTTAGAGTCACTACTTTGCGCAGGAAAAATTAAGGTCGGATACTTTTTAGACAGGCCTCGTATTTTATAATTTTTTTATTCAATTTTTGGGCTTCTAAATAAGATATGGAAAAATACTATTAAAATTATTATTTTTATTGTCAATCTAAAATTCGGCCTTTTTTTCCTCTTAAGTGCGAAAACACATTTACTAACATAAGGTAACGTTATTTAACACTCTTCATCTATTTTAATAAGAACGATTCAGAGAAAAGCAGGATCAGAAAAAGTGAGATGTGTATTTTAATTTATATTCTGCTTCAAAAATGAGACAAAAGAGACACAGAAAACTTTTCTGTTATTATTTAATAGTATTCATTAGTCTTTAAAATTCCAAAAGAATTTTTTAGTTGCTGGAATCATATAATAGTCTCATTTGTAACAACTTGTTTTTTAATTTTTTTTTACACAATAGCTTTTATTGTATGTAATTTGCTTTAAAAGTTCAAATATTTATTCTCAGATTGTCATGCAGTCTGTGTGTCTGAAAACTGTATGACCTATTTTATTTTATTTGTTCCTTGCAGAATGGTAATAATTGTTTCTTATTTGATAATAAAAATCTTACTTTTGCTGAGATAACAGATCGCAAGAGTTTTGTTTTATTATCATAACATCGGTTAATTTTTTTGTTGAGAAAAGTGTAAGTCCTCAGCCTTTCAACCCAATTGCTTTAAAACTACTTTTTTTATTTAAAGTAAATTATTAAATTTAAAAATTGTTAAGATTCTGTTATTTGACTCAATATCTTGTCTTTAATGAATCAGAAATAAATAAACAGATTGTCCTTAAATTGTTATACAGTTATGATATGAGAATGTCAAAGTTGATGCTTACTGTTTACATTATATTCTTATTTTACAAATCATAAAAAGTTTTCTTTAATCAAAATTGTGTTCACCTCATAAATATACTTTAACTGCCACAAATTTTTAAGCCTTGGCTACCAAAGCTGTGGACGTATGAAGGAATTTATCGTTTGGGACGTAACATTTACAAAAAAGTGTCAAATCTAAGTACAATTGTTAGGACGCAAATATTATTGACACTGCAAATGGGAATCATGACATCAAATTTAATCATAGATATCAATGTCAGAAAAGTAAAAAAGAATAAATTCATGCATAAAGCTGACAGCAACAATCTCCTCTTCATTACACGTATATAAAAAGAAAATGCTTAAAACTCATAAATTGTGTAGTTACTTAAATTAAAGGTTTTAAAAACTAAACAATAAGGTACAAAACCCTACTGCATTATTGAATATTGTGTCCACATACTTGGCAAAGACACCATAAATTATTTGCAATAAATTTATAAAAATAATTAAAAAGCTATACCCTTCTCATATATCCTACACCCACAACAAAACTTTATCCTAAAAAGGAAATAAAAAAGTAAGAAACAAATATGTGTTTCAGGAAGTCCGAATAAAAAGAGAATGATAATACACAAAAACTTTTAAAGCAGCTAAATTTATTCACACCTCATGTTCACTCATGCGTTTTTTAAATCGTAAGTCGCAAGTGAAACATGCGCGAATTAATATTCGAAGATTTTCGCGAGAAAATTTGAAAGCCGACTTGGCGAATGTAAGATTGGCGAATTTCAAAATACGGAGCCAAAGAAGTGCCCGAGAGTCGACAATGTGTAAAGTCGCGGCCAGGAGTGCTACAACTGAAACTCTTTTCTCGTTACCTAGTAGGCACCTACGGCTGTGGAGCAGCAATATGGAAATGTAATCCTATTTGACTTAAATTTTAATTTTTTACTAAATGCAATTACCCTTTTTTTAATAACTTTCTTATCTTTTAATTTTAAATAAGTATTATTAGCGTTATATTCTCCAAAAATCAATTTTTTAAAAAAAATTGTTACACGTAATACAAAAATTATTTGATGCTTTATCAACTACTGTAACAATGAACTTATCTTCGAGAATTTTAATATTTCTAGACAAATCATAATCAATAATAGTACCACTAGGATATGAACAAAAACTGGTATTAAACAAATTAAATTCAACCCTTTCAATAATTTTAGTTTTCCACTCTGAAAAACCCTCAACGGGCTAACGATATTTTCTGCAATATTTCGCTATAAAAATATCAAGATCTCCTTTAATGGATAAAATAAAATCTTCATTTCAAATCTTGAACTAAATTTCGAACCTTTACTTAAAATATTAATTAAATTTTGATTGCCAACAATCTCTAAATTTCCCGTAGTAATATGACCATGATCTTTATCAATATATTGAGCAAAATCCATTTCATTACAATAACAATCAAATTTTGCAATACAATAATTTAAATTCCGACTTAACAAATTATAATTACAAACCTTTTTTCTAAGTGTAGATGAAGATTTATAAGCAGTTGAATATTTAATTAGCTTTAAAGGAAAAATTTCAGAAAGACTATGAATAATTTGTGGATAATTTGTAATAAAGACTATGAACTTAGCAAATTCAAATTTTTTTGTCATGAAAACTAAGCATGTAAAAAACCTTTTTAACATTAGAAACCTTATTGAAGTGCATTTCAGATTTACTAACATCAAGTTTAGACTTAATCAAATCCAAAACTATAAATTTTATAAGTTCAGTATCAAATTTGATCTTAAAACCAAAATCAAAAAAAGAAATTTTTAAGAACTTTATTTTTAAAACCAAAAATATATTTCCTAATAACAAAAATATTATTCAAATTAATATGTAAGTTACATATATTCGAAAATTCATCAAAATTAATTATATTCTTATAACCTTTTCCACTACCTCTTTTATTCCTATACATTGAATTAAAAACATTCGGAAAATTAAAAACTTTAAATTAATCATAAATACAAAAATCATCAATATTAATAATACCTTCACCATTAAATTTACTGTTTAATTCATATGGAAAAAGAGTTTTAAAACTACTAATGTAAATGTTTTCCAAATCAAGCCTATTATCTAAATTTTCCATAAAATCTAAAATAAAAAGTGTAACATTATCAAATTCATGGAATTGGAAACGTAAAATTTTTATAATCTGTAGAACTATTACTATTATTAAATTTTTTTTATAGCAGATCTATGGGAATTAATTAATTTATGAAATTCCAGACTTGTTTGACCATCACAACACATTTTATAGCAATTGCACTGAAATAAATTAATTATATTAAAACATTTGCAGAAGAATACATTGGAAAGCCTCCAAACGGTTTTTTTATAAGTTGTCCGACCAGACCACTTATGTAGGTAAACCAGTTTGTGAATGAGCCCTTTAATAGAATCTAGTAAAAATAAGAAAGTGGTAGCAAATATATGTCTAAAAATTTGTTTAATTTATGATTATGATTAGATTGTCTTATTTACTTGTCTACCACTACAGATTTAATTCTCAAATATATATCATAAACTCCTCTCAGCTTCTTCTAAAATAGCATTTGGTTTCATGCGCTCAAGCTGTTCACTTTTTAAATAGTCTGCGCAGACTTTCTGATATAGGAGGTGATGCCTCCACACGGTTTTTTATCAGTAGTTTCGCAGACTACGTATGAACAAGTTGGGTGCTTTAACCCAGATTACATTTTTTAAACATACCTGTCAACTCTTCCGGATTTTCCGGAAGATTTTATTTTCATATTTAAAGTGGTAGTAAATATATACTAATTTCTTCTTTTATAAACTAAATTTTTTAATGATTTTAATCACCACTATTCTTAGAAAAATTAAGCAGATATATTAATATGCGTTACTAACATTGTTGGGCCCAGGTGCCCAGTAAAATCTAAACACTAGGACTAGGACATGGTTGTCAACTTAAGTTTTCTCAAATGCAACGTATTTGTTTGCTTAAAGTTGAAGTTTTAATTCCATTTTAATACCACTGGGAAAAATGATAATGGAAGGGATTAAAAGTTGGCAGGTATGTTGAGAAAATTTTATAATGTATATTTGAGAATTGAGTCTTTAGTGGTTGACAAGTCATATTCGTAAATTAAACAAATTTTTAGAGATATATTTGCTACCACTTTCTTAATATCACCAGATTTTCTCTTTAATGGCTCTTTCGTTAACTTGTTTGCCTTCATAATTGTTTGATCCGACTAACTATACGAAATCGTGTGGAGGCTTTAAGTTATAGGAGGATTTTTTTCACCCAAAAGAAATTTTTAATTCACGGGTGCAGAGACCGTTGAGCACAAAGAAGAGTGTATATGTTACGGCCAAAGCCCGAAGTCCGGCCAGATCGCGAATAGGCCGGCCCTCTTGGCCAAAGTCCGAAATCTTTTTTATTTCGGGAATTGGCCGGCCAGATCGCGAAGTGGACGAGGATGGCTGGCCAAAGTCCGAAATAATTGAAACGATCAGTGAATATTTTACTTTGGCAGCCTTCTATAATTATATAAATAATTCTTATAAATCTTCTAATTTAAAAATGCAAAAAATAGAAGTTCTTTAATTGTCTATTAAATAATCATTAATTTAATAATCATTATTAAATTTTCTATTTAATTGTCATGCATGCCAAAGGTCTTGTCATACTAGGTCTAGTTAAGTACCACTGCCTGGTATACATTTGCCCGGTATACCCTACACTGATGTTTTTTAAGGTTCAGTGCCACTGTCCGGTATACATTTGCCCGGTATATCCTATACTGATGTTTTTTTAAGGTCAATAAGTGCCACTGCCCGGTATACATTTGCCCGGTTTGCCTGGTATAATGATTTTTTCTTCCAACTTTGGCTGATCTTACCATGCCAATTCGCGATTTGTGCTGCCAATTCCCGAAATCAAGAACAATTTCGGACTTTGACCAGCCATACTCGGCCAATTCGCGATCTGGCCGGCCAGTTCCCGAAATCAAGAAAAATTTCGGACCTTGACCAGCTAATTTACAGCGTTCTTGGCCAATTCGCGATCTTGCCGGCCAGATCGCGAATTGGCCGACTTCGGGCTTTGGCCGTAACATATATAATAGTTAAGATTATTTTCAGAAAGAAAAGAATAATTTTGTGAGATAAGACATAATATTCATTAAACTGATGTTAAGAAAAATTCTTTGTAAATTTGAACTTAAAGGAGAGAAAAAATGCTAAAAATAAATTAGAAATCTCGTAAAATTAAGGGTAAAGGAAATTTTTTTAAATAATGGATGAAAACATTTTAATAAATGAATAATTCTAACATTAATTGCATGCATAATTGTAGAGATGCCCACTTGCTCCGGACAGCAAATAGATATTTTAATGTGGTAGTTTATCAATTGTGATTCTTGGTTTAATAAATTCAATTTAGTTGATTTTTATCCGCCACTATTTTTGAATAATTCGTAGGCTTATAGAATTCACCACTTTATAGCACAATTGTCATGCTACACCATTTAAAAAGTAAACAAAAATAGTCAAATGTTTGCGTAATTCACTTTGTAGTTCATGACCGTTTTTTTTAATTATTTTGGGGTGTCCGGAGCAGTTGACATCTCTGTAATTGGGACAATATTCAGTCAATGGGGAATGAAATATCGAGTTACCGCTTTAAATGTATATAAATGAGTTCTGATATAACCGTTAGAGTTAGCATGCATGTAGCATACCTGCCAACTTTTAATCCCTTCCATTATCATTTTTCCCAGTGGTATTAAAACTTCAATTTTAAGCAAACAAATACGTTGCATTTGAAAAAAACTTAAGTTTACAACCATGATAGTACCGCATATTAATATATGTGCTTAATTTTTGAAAGAATAGTGGTGATCAAAATCATTTAAAAATTAAGTTTATAAAAGAAAAAATAGTATATATTTACTACCACTTTAAATATGAAAATAAAATCTTCGGGAAAATCCGAAAGAGTTGGCAGGTATGACGTAGTTAGATTTCCATACATTGTCAGTTGTCGTCACCTTATACATCCAAAAGCTATCGTAGGCAGAGATATATATCTTAAAGTGGTAGTTTGCAAACTGTGATTCTTAGTTTAATAAATTCAGTTTAGTAGATTTTTCTCCACCGCTATTTCTACATAATTCGTGGGCTTACATAGTTCACCACTTTATCGTACTTATGTCATGCTATACCATTTAAAAAGTAAGCAAAGATAGTCAAATATTTGCAAAATTTACTTGTAGGTATTTCCCGTTTTTTTTAATTATTTTGGCGTGTCCGGAGCAGTTAGCATATCTGCATAAGGCATAAAAAAGTGAACCAGCTCTGTGCATAAATTTAACTTCGATTATAAAAAGGCCTAAAAAATTTATCTTTCCTTAGTTCAATCAATCTTAAAAAATCTATCATATTCTTTAAACAAATTTTAAGATTTCTCGTTTTTACTAGATTTTCCTTTAACGTGATATCGTTTAAGCGAGTTTACTTGCATTAGTATGTAGTGAAACGGGACTACCCTCAGAAAACCCCGTAGAGGCTTTCAGTTTGATCTGGGGATGGTTTGTACCTCATAATCTAAATTCGAGTTTCTCATATCGATTTCAGTAAAATGTCTCGAAATTTCGCTTCAAATTACTAACAGTTATTTCTCCATTGAAAAAACGGTGTTCAGGCTAACGATAGCGCTCTTACACACAGTCCATCGCATGAATGCCGGCTAAATACAGCGCTTGCACATCATGTGGATGCGGAACATATATCCCGCTCGTACACACTGTGCATCATGTGGATTCCGCCTAAATATGAGCACTTGCACATCGTGTGGATGCCGGACAAATACGGCACTAGCACACACAGGTCATCGCTTGAATGCCGGCATAATCCGGTGCTTACACATCGGGTCGATGACACATTAAAACGGAGCTCATGCCGAAAGTGTAAATGATAAAATGTAGAGTAATGTGGCTCTCTGATATCGTGGGTAAAAGGGCTGAAATGAAAGTTTATACACAACAAGACTAGTTAAATAGAAAAAAAAACTAGAAATAAAGGTAAGGAAATAATTTCCTTCGAACTTGGAAAAGGAAAAATTTTTAGGACTACTAAAATTCACCAGTTATAGCATCTGTATAGAACTTTTTCTTCCTCCGGAAAAAGCAAAGTGTTATGAATAATTTTTAATTAAGAACAGCAAAATTTTGTCGTGCTGCAACATTAAGTTTGCAGCATTGAGTTTGTTCATAAAAGCGTTAATGTCTGATATATTTTCAAGTCAGATCTGATGCTGTTATAACTAATGCATAAACACGTTCACGCCGGATCACGCTAGATTGTTTCATCTTGGCAGCGCACCGGAGTAAAAACTGGTAACAATAAATTTAATTTTTTAGTGTTTTTCTGGGAATAATAAAAATCTAAAACTACCAATTGTTTTTAACGGATGCAATTTTTATATTGAATTGCCTCTTCGCCGTGATAAATTTCCTTACAGTGAATTGTTATTGTTGAGAATAGCTTAACTCCTCCCGAATATTATCTAATACTGAAATAGTTCTTCTACCAGTATTTTCTCTTTTCCCGTACCAGTATTTTCACTTTTCCCGGCGTGAACGTATTAAGGTGCACCAACGAGGTGTTCCAGAATTCTATCCTCTGAGGAAGAAAGTTTTTTATATAGGAAGGGTGGGGTAAGTGAAAGGAAAAGCATACGTTAATATTAAGGAAATAGCTTTTTTAAGATAGATCTTTCGCATCTAAGATCAAGTTCCAATTTGGCATTAAATATGGAGTTTAAGACCCAGATAGCACATTTGACGTTTTTTAATATTATTGTTGATGTGAGCGTTATGAAACTTAATTAAAATTAGCATTTACTCGATGTATTTGCTATCATTTTCAGCGTTGATTACAATGAATTAATTATTACAGTGAACAAGCAATTTATTCCATGACTCTTTATTCAATAGCAACATTTTGCAAACTCACCAGGTTTAAAAAACAAACTTAAGAACTTCTTTTATTAAAATTCAAAATTTTAATCGTCACCACTTTTTGCAATTTTAGTCAAACCTGGATATGTATACTGTTTAAATATAATTCAAATTCTGTAATAAATAATGATTTAAAACAAGCTCATATTTAGCATTTATTGCATAAAGTGTTTAGTCTTAACTTTAACTCGTTTGTATTTTGTTTTTGTAGCAAAAAAATAAGAACTCTGAATAACATATAAACTAATGATCGGAATTAAACTTCAGGACCGACCTTATTGATTCAAGGGCCAAAACTTAAATTTGCATTAATTAATTGCACTCATTGATGAGTGAAGCAGACAATATTTTAAGAAACATAATCTATTATATATAACTAGTGGGCTGTGCCCCCTGCTCGCTAACGCTCGCCAACCCCCGAAAATTGTTACGCAATCTTATATGGTTTGCTTCGCAAACCAAGCTCGCTTCGCTCGCTACTAACTTAGGTACATTGCAAATGCACAAAATTCTAAGAATTCAAAACAATCATTCAAATCCATATAACAACTTTTTTTTTAAAAAAAAAATACATCTTTTTAGTAAATACTCAGTCATTAAAATAAATTTGAATTCAAATAAATGACACGTAATTCGTTAAACATATTAGAAATGTGCTATAGTATAAAATCTTAAGATAAAATTTCTAAAACTGATATCTCTTTAAAATGGTTAAAATTTTGGCTATAATTAAGTCTATTAAAAATTTAAATAAGAGAAATTGCAATGGAAAAACCCTGCATAAATAAAACATTGAATTTCGGAAGAAATCTCGTTTGGTGAGAATGCTCTCTCTTGTCAAAAAATACAAAATAAACTGACCTCAAATAAAACTCCAAGGACTTACAAATTCCATATTATTAAGGTGGCGCACTTCAGAGAATTAAAAATACAAAATTATCTTCATCAAAGCGGATGCTTTACATCCGGCGTTCAGTGGCAGACTACTATTTCATATTGTTTTACAACGGGTCGCATTCATTTCATCGACAATCACTTCATCGACAGGCCATTTCATCGACACCACTTCCTCGACAGGCCATTTCATCGACACCACTTCCTCGACAGGCCGTTTCATCGACTAGGTCATTTCGTCGACAGGCCGTTTCCTCGACAGGGTTGTTTTGTCGACAGGCCATTTCGTCGACAGGGTTATTTCGTCGACAAGTCAATTCGTCGACAGGTTCATTTCGTCGACAGGGTCATTTCGTCGACAGGGTCATTTCGTCGACAAGTGATTTCGTCGACAGGGTCATTTCTTCGGCAATTGATTTCGTCGACAAGTGATTTCGTCGACAGGGTCTTTTCATTGACAGGGTCATTTCCTCGACAGGGTCATTTCGTCGACAGGGTCATTTCGTCGACAGGGTCATTTCGTCGACAAGTCATTTCGTCGACAGGGTCTTTTCATTGACAGGATCATTTCGTCGACAAGGTCATTTCGTCCAAAAATCATTTCATCGACAAATCATTTCGTCGACAGGGTCATTTCGTTGACAAGTCATTTCGTCGACAGGGTCATTTCGTTGACAAGTCATTTCGTCGACAGGGTCATTTCGTCGACAAGTCATTTCGTCGACAGGGTCATTTCGTCGACAAGTCATTTCTTCGACAGGGTCATTTCTTCGGCAATTGATTTCGTCGACAGGGTCTTTTCATTGACAGGGTCATTTCCTCGATAGGGTCATTTCGTCGACAGGGTCATTACGTCGACAAGTCATTTAGTCGACAGGGTCATTTCGTCGACAAGTCATTTCGTCGACAGGGTCTTTTCATTGACAGGATCATTTCGTCGACAGGGTCATTTCGTCCAAAAATCATTTCATCGACAAATCATTTCGTCGACAGGGTCATTTCGTCGACAAGTCATTTCGTCGACATGATCATTTCCTCGACAGGGTCATTTCATCGACAAATCATTTCGTCGGCAGGGTAGCCTTGTCGACAGGGTCATTTCGTTGACAATATTAAGAAAAGATTATTTTGTAGGCAAAGTCGTGCGTAATTTTGAAACTAGTCTTATGATTTTTTGGATCGCATTCATTTCATCGACAATCACTTCATCGACAGGCCATTTCATCGACTAGGTCATTTCGTCGACACGCCGTTTCCTCGACAGGGTTGTTTCGTCGAATTTTTTGTTCTTATCCTCTTCCTCATGTCTTTGTCAACTATGCTGCTGAAGAGGGAAGTTTCTGACAATTCTTATAAAATTTAAATGAAATATTATTTGAAACAAAAATCTTGTTCTCGCATTTCCAGTTTATTTTATTTCTTTTTTAATTAATTATTTATAACGTTTTGGCGTTTAATAGTTTAATATGTATTTTATCCTATATGTTCCCTAAACATTTATAAGTTCTTTTACCTTATAAAATAAACTTCGTTAATGTAAAAAAAAAAAAATAAAAAACTTACAATGACTCCACATTCTCGGTATGCGATGCAATCGAAATGATATAAAAAATGGTTCTAAATCAGAGGAGGGGAGGAAACCTGTCTAATTGGTTTTTATGATCTAAAACATTTGGGGAAAAACGCAATTTATTACGATATAACAAATAAATTGACTTTTGAGTTTATAATTGAGGAGAGTTATCCATATGCATCTGATTTTATTCACATTTAATGTTTTATTAAAATAAGTTCAGCAAACTTGTTTTTTTACTCAAATATTAAAATGTTTTTCTTTTCGACTTGCCAGAGAATAAAAATTTATTTAAATTAATAAAATTTGCGGTGAGAGTATATATTTTAAAGGCGAGCAATAAGTCCTTTAGAAAGTGTAATCGGAAATGGAAATGTTTTTAAATATCATGTTTGATATGTGTTCTGAAAAAGAAATGTGAATTTTTGTTACCAAAACGAAAAAAGTGGAACTTTGAATGTTGATAGAACATTTTGTGAAATTTTGCCCTTGTGGTTTTCGCTATGTGTGAAAATTTTCATAATTATTTTTTCTCATTGTAGTCTACTGAACAAATTTGATATTTTAAATATATATGCATTTTTTATTTTCATTTTTTCTGCATTTTAGTTTTGAGCCTCTTGGCTTGTTCAGTTGTTGTTGTTGCTGTTAATTTACGTCGCACTAGAGCTGCACAATGGGCTATAGGCGACGGTCTAGGAAACATCCCGGAGGATGATCCGAAGACATGCCATCACAATTTTGATCCTCTGCGGAGGGGATGGCACCCCCGCTTCGGAAGCCCGACGACCTAAGCGCGAAGTCGAGCACTTTACGGTAGCACAGTTTAACGAGGACCCATACCGCACACCCTCGGTCCCTACGCAGACTGATCCAAGTGGTCACCCACCCGCACACTGACCGCAGTAAGTGATGCTTGACTTCAGTGATCTGCTGGGAACCGTGTCTTAACGATCAGTCCACTGCGGGATTGGCTTGTTCAGGCAGAAAATAATCAAAATTTTGATTGGCAATAAGTCGTGCTAATAGTTGTCAGTAAGCGTTTGAAAATTGTGTTTTCATCCTGTGCAGAAAATCAGTTAAAAATTTATACTATTAAAAAATTGGTCAAATTTTAATTGCAAGATTTTTTTTTCTTTTTCGTAAAGTAAGAGTTATTTATTCTTACGTTTAAATTCCAGGCTTGACTTTTTGTTAATTTTCTTTTAAACAAAATGTGTCTAATTTAAATCCTACAAATAAAAAATGAATTAATTCATCATTTACTTACTACTATTATTATTCCTATTAAATTATACTATTTTTATTTAATTATAATAATAGTATAATTCAAAAATAGTATAATTTGATAATATTAGATTAGAATTGAATAATTAATACTATTATTAAATCCACTATTAATAGAAAAAACACATTTTGTGAAGAGCAACCACTAACACGCTTGCAACATTACGCCCGTGCTTCTAAATATTTTTGGTAAGGTGAGTAGCACTTTAAATATTGTGGGAATCTACAACCGCCTCGGTAAATACCTAAACATCAAGTTCGTGTTCCTATTGTTCTTCGAAATCTTTAATAGTAGTAACGAAACTAAGACTCAGTTCGATTGTTCGAATAAGCATATTCCTGTCCTAATGTTAACGATGCTGAACAAAAAGTTTAAAATTGCAATTAAAGTGAACATTAAGAAATTACTTTTCCATCATAAAAAACCTAAAATTTTTTTTTCTGTTGTTGTTGTTCATTTACGTCGCACTAGAGCTGCACAATGGGCAATTGGCGACGGTCTGGGAAACATCCCTCAGGATGATCCGAAGACATGCCATCACGATTTTAATCCTCTGCAGAGGGGATGGCACCCCCGCTTCAGTAGCCCGACGACCTGCAAGCGAAGTCGAGCACTTTACGGTAGAACAGTTTAACGAGGACCGATATCACACACCCTCGGTCCCTACGCAGACTGATCCAAGTGGTCACCCACCCGCACACTGACCGCAGCCAGTGATGCTTGACTTCGGTGATCTGCTGGGAACCGTGTCTTAACGATCAGTCCACTGCGGGACGAATTTTTTTTCTACTTATGCAAATATAATAATTAGGTCTATGATTATTTTCATTTCTGCGAGAATTCGACTGAAGTCTATGTTTTTGTTAAAATTTATGTAAAAATGTTCAAACTTTATACAGCAATAAATTTAGCTTTCCCCTGCTTGAAATAGTATCTAAATTTTCATTGTAATATATTTTTATTACTTTTAATTCTAAAATATATTTTATTAATTTGATTTGATATTAAAAACAATTTGATTGTTAACGTCACACTATATTATTTAGTGACCACGGTCCGGATATCATGCTTGGTAATGTTCTGAAGACAATCCTTACCTATCCTGAAAATAAGTGTCGAGCTATTACGATTTAGATATAGAAATGTAGATTTCGATACATCAACCGTTTAAACGCTTCTCAACTACCTATTAATTAATTTAAAAAGCGAACTTCTTTTAGTGCAATTGGAACAATAAACAGCCATAAAGAATTTTACTTTAGTATAAGATTAAATAAGTGCATTTTTCATATTAATAATAGAAATATTTAGATTAAATCTCTAAAATAGTTTCAGAATTACGCATGACACTATCAACGAAATGACCCTGTCGACGAAGTAACTTGTCGATGAAATGACCCTGTCGAAGAAATGACTTGTCGACGAAATGACTTGCCGACGAAATGACCCTGTAGACGAAATGACCCTGTCGATGAAATGACCCTGTAGACGAAATGACCCTGTCGATGAAATGACCCTGTTGACGAAATGACCCTGTCGACGAAATGACTTGACGACGAAATGACCCTGTCGATGAAATGACCCTGTCGACGAAATGACTTGTCGACGAAATGACCCTGTCGATGAAATGACCCTGTCGATGAAATGACCCTGTCGACGAAATGACCCTGTCGACGAAATGACCCTGTCGACGAAATGACCCTGTCGACGAAATGACCCTGTCGACGAAATGGCCTGTCGACGAAACAACCCTGTCGAGGAAACGGCCTGTCGACGAAATGACCTAGTCGATGAAATGGCCTGTCGATGAAGTGGTGTCGATGAAATGGCCTGTCGATGAAGTAATTGTCGATGAAATGAACCAGACCCTTTTACAACACATGGCTTTAGCCCTCTGGTGGGAAAGACTTTAAAACAAAACTTACAACAGTTACTTTTCTCAACAACTGAAATTTAGAATAGTGTGATTAAGAAAAATATGTGAACTGTTTGCAATTTCAAATTAATATTGAAATGTACAGGTTTAGAATTTTCTACAGAGAAAAGTTTTCGGAACTTCAGTATTCAAAAAAGTATACAAAAACTAGACGTTAAGAACGTATCCAATGAGCAAGCAAAGCGAGCATTGGAATGCGAAGCAATCCGAAATGAACTGTGAGAGCAGTTCCGGGGGTTGGTGAGCGCCAGCGAGCAGGGGGCGAAGCCTCCTAGTAAGTCATATAACTGCGCATTTTTTTATTAAGTTTCTTTTCCGTCAAATTCGAATTCTGTCCAATTCCCATTGTATGGTCAGGAGAGCGATCAAAATTTAGTTCTCTTAATTTTAATTTTACTTTTTGCGTGTTTCGCAATATATCAACGTATTTTCAAGCTCATCGAAACAATTTATACACAGTTATAAAATTCATTTACCCAAAGATTATTCTACGCCAAAAGTAGCTTTACAGAGATGCCAACTGCTCCGGACAAGCCAAAGTAATTAAAATTTTGAATTTTAAGGTATATAAATTATTGAATCATTTTAAGAAATGTAATTTTAAATACAAAAAAATACTGCTTCCTTTAACGTGACAAATGTTGAAATAGAAATGAAGGACGTAGTTCAAATTTTAGAAACTACCGTTTCAGAAAATAAAATATATTTAATATATAGTTTGATTTTGTAATTAAGTTATTTTCTTTTAACAAATCCGGTAAATTTAACAAAGGTATCTGACAGCAATACATTTGGCTGGTAGATACTGAAAATAAAGAAAGGGTAATATTTCTGAATGTTGTCTGTCTCATTGATATAGTTAGAAAAAGTTTATTTATATTTTAAAAATTTTGTTTAAATTTGTGATAGTAATTGATAATAAAAAGGACTTCATTCGAGTTTAGATGATTGGTTGATGAGTATTCATATTTAACCCTTTCGCGCCGACTGTCACAAATACGTGCCAGCATAAAATCGTATCAATCAGGGTAAAAAGATAAAACTGGTAATCAAAGTATTTCTTTAGCAGTTTATTTGTGGGTGGAGTTATGTTTGTTTGATTTATTTAATTCACCATTACTTTGTTCAAAATAAAACTATTTAGTTATACTTTGAATTAACATTGATTATATATATCATTAAACTAACAATAATTAAAGTCAACGCAAAGTAAGTCTGTCAAATTAGCAACGACTACATTTAAGTTACCGTTTTTTATTGAATTACAACTTGATTCTGATTTTGTACGAATGCTTTTCTGAATCACCCGTCTCCAAAGGGTTAAAGTCTGAAAATTTCTTCTGTGTTCGCATCGCTCTTGAACAGGTTTCGCAACAATTAAAAATTTGTTCAATTATAAACACAAATATAGATAATTAGGTCTGTCTGAAAGCTCTGTTCGAGAAAAGACACGTATCATTTTCAGATATACAAAAGGTGCATTTATTCACGCTATAATGAACTAAAATATTTTTTATATTTTCTAATGCATTAGGATTTTGTCGGGAAATTTGGTTATTTTTCTGTCGCTGAATTTAAATTCGCAATCGATTTCACTGTGCAAGATACAGTTTTTATGCAATTTAATCATATATTTCTGTCAGAATTTTTTTAAATTTAATTTGTGTGCCTACTAAGAGAACTTTTTTTTGTTTATAGAAGTTCTTTCTTAGTTAATTCCCCCATTACATGTGAATGATTTAAAAGTCGACATAAAATTTTTTTCAAGTGTTGGCACGATTAATCAAAATTTTGAAAGCTATAGGTTTTGACTGCCTACCATTCTAAAAAATGTTTAGTCGCGTGTAGCAAAGCAGAAAAATTTGAATAAAATCACAATTTTTGTTTATTGATCATATTAGTTTAAAAGTCAAAGTTTTCTTAAAATTCCCTATTTTAAATTTTTTTATTTATGCATTTTTCATCTCAGTATATAATTTTGCCCAAAATATAAATTTAATTTGGAACGCTTCTTCGAACAGCGATTCTTCGAAACGCTGATGTGTGCTCATCAGCGTTTCGAAGCATTAATAGGAAAATCGAAATAGTAATTGCTTAGTCAAAAATGAAACGTGAAGAAAGAAATATTGTAATATTTTTATATAATATTTTTGAAAATAGAAAGTATTAAAAAGCAAACAAGAAGGATTTGTATTTTATAAAATGAAGAAAAAATTTTTGAGAATTTTTGATCAAACTAAATGATAGTTTGGTTCGATTAGTCTTTAGAAAGCAATTAGATAAGTGGTTCCCAAAGTGGTCCCTACGGACCCCCAGGAGTCCCCAATGTCATTCAGGGGGTCCGTAGAAAATTAAAATTGATTTAGGGGTCCCCGAACAACGTCAGGGGGTCGGTTCAAGGTTTAATATAAAATAATAAAACTGTGATCCATTTTTATTATAATATAAATTGAAATAAATAACAATAAACAAAATAGTAACGATTTTTACGACCTGAGTAAAATATAAATTTAGGTGGATGCGTAAAATACAGTATGTTTTTTAAGTATTGAGCGTTATGTAATACTTGTGTATGAACATTGACAAAACTTATTTCCATTAAATTTGTCACTTGCAGTAACAGTGGAATGTATAACTTGTTTTGATCTTAGTACTGAAACTATTATTGTTCAATTTACTTTAATAAATTTAAGCTTTCAATTTCCATCAACACGCTCTCCACATTTCTCGATCAGGCCCTGATTACCCCACTACATATATTATTTAAAGAAATTCTATAAAAAGTTTTAAACAAAAAAACTTCCATCCAGCTACTTCTACAACTGCTTCTTGAAGAACTTGGCTCATTGATTAAAAATATTGTTTTAATTTTTTACAGTACTAACTTTACTTCTATTTACATTATTGCTATGACCCTCTTTCATTACATTTTACAACTTGATGCTAAATTTGAGGACTTTAAGTTGTTTTGTGGTTGAATACTGACATTTAGAAATGTGTACATGAAAAAAAAATAATATTTAAAGGTTAAGAGTTGCCTCAGAAAAATTTGAATTGTTGACACTGAATTTAATAATGGAAACAATCGTTTTACGAAAAATTGCATTGTATTGCTGACATCAAAACTAAAAATATTGTGTTTCAACTTAATACTACCTTAATTTTTCTGACATTTTGAACAAAATTAAGGTTTAGAATTGCCTCGGAGAAATTTGAATTGTTAACAATGACTTAAACAAAAAGTTTTATTTTAACTGACAAGTAATACTATATTATAATTTTAACTTTTTCTATGACTATACTAATTTTCTTACTCTTTTCTTTGTTTTTTATACATTTTATATTTTTGTGATAAAATAAAAAACTTAGAGTTGTTCTGCTTCTGAACACTGATGAAAACACAAAATGATGGGCTTCATCAACAATCAAAAATATACATATTTATTTTGCAAATTCCATATTATTAGGGTGGCACCCTTCAGAGAATTAAAAATACAAAATTATCTTCATCGAAGCCGATGCTTTACATCCGGCGTTCAGCGGCAGACTACTTTTTCATATTGTTTTACAACACATGGCTTTAGCTCTCTGGTGGAAAAGACTTTAGAACAAAACTTACAACAGTTACTTTTCTCAACAACTGAAATTTAGAATAGTGTGATTAAGCAAAATATGTGAACTGTTTGCAATTTCAAATTAATATTGAAATGTACAGGTTTAGAATTTTCTGCAGTGAAAATTTTTCGGAACTTCAGTATTCAAAAAAGTATACAAAAGCTAGACGTTAAGAACGTATCCAATGAGCGAGCAAAGCGAGCATTGGATTGCGAAGCAATCCGAAAAGAACTGCGAAAGCAGTTCCGGGGGATAACGAGCGCCAGCGAGCAGGGGGCGAAGCCTCCTAGTTTACTATATTTACAGATCATAAACCACTGATTTTTGCCTTCAAACAAAAGAATGAAAAAGCATCTCCAAGACAAAATAGACATCTCCAGTACATATCCCAGTTTTCGAATGACTTTCAACACATTATTGGCAAAAATAAAATAATTGCAGACGCTTGATGTCGAATTCAAGAAGTAACTACTGTAGATAATGATAAAATTGCTGATGATCAAAGTAGTGATGAAGAATCAAAACAACTAATGCAATCAGTCACAACATTATAATTTAAACAACAACCACTGCAATCTGGTAAATTTCTATGGTGCGATATTTCTACTAATATAATTAGACCATATATTCCTAAAAATTCAAGAATGATTATTTTCAAACAGATACATGGTTTATCTCATCCAGGAATCAGATCAACTGTCAAACAGATAACTTCAAGATTTATTTGGCCTGGAATGCGAAAAGATGTTAGAATTTGGGCACAATCCTGTATTGATTGCCAAAAAAACAAAATTTCAAAACATACTAAATCCCAGTTTGGAGAATATAAACAACCCGATGAAAGATTTAACGAGATACATATTGACCTAATTGGACCGTTACCCCCATCCAATGGAAACAGATATTGTTTGACTTGTATTGACCGTTTTACAAAACTGGATAGAAGTAGTTCCTATACCTGATATCAAAGCTGAAACAGTCGTCAGATGTTTCTATGAAAATTGAATAGTTAGATTTGGAGTGCCATACAGAGTAATTACCGATAGAGGATCACAGTTTGATTCTGAAACGTTTAAATCTCTTACCAACTTATGTGGAGTAAAAATGAACAGAACAACTGCATATCATCCTCAGTGCAATGGCAAAATTGAGCGTCAACATCGTACATTGAAAACTGCAATGAAGGCCAACAACTCTATTAAATGGTCTGAAACTCTTCCTACTGTCTTACTTGGTCTCAGAGCTGCTCTACGCGATGACACCAACTATTCAATATCTCAGATGGTTTATGGTAAAGGCATTAAACTTCCTGGTGAATTTTTTGAAAACTCAAAAGTGACAACATCCACGGAAAACTTTACTAGTACTTTACCTAAAGGCTTTAATGCTACATCAAATGGAAACATTAAAGCCTTTAGGGTCAAAATATTTCAAAAGGAACAAAGTATTTGTGCACAGAGATTTAAGTTCATGTTCACATGTTTTTATGCGGATTGATAGAGGCAGGAAACCATTAGAGTCTCCTTATGAAGGACCCTATAAAGCGATGGATAAGACAGAAAAGTATTTTGTAATTAGTTATAAAGGAAAAAACGTAAGCATTTCAATAGATAGGCTTAAACCAGCGTATCTACTGAATTCTGAAAATAAGAATTCGGATAACGATGAAAACCTAAAAACTACAAAACCTATCGAATGTTTAACATCGAATAAATTTCAAGAAAAAGCAGACAATCCCGAACAAAATGTTAAAATGTCTAGATTTGGCAGAAAAATAAAAAAGCCTGTTCGCTTTTTAGAGCAAAACTGTATTAATTAGATGCATATACATTTATTTTATATATATTTTTTTTATTGCATTGAAACTCGAATTTAGAATAGTATAATTTGTATATATGTTATATTAATATTTTGTATATATGTTTTCGTATTATGATGAGTCATTATGTAGTAAAAACTTGAATTGTGTATATGTTGTTATGTTATATTATCATTATATGACAAATTTGACATACTTGCCTAGCATCGTAACTTAGTTACTGGTGAGGGAGTATTGTAGGAACATCATATGTCACATGTCTATTCATCCAATTTTTATGAGAGTTGCGAATGGCAACGAGAGAAAAAAACAGATAAAAAATAATAATAAAATGGTTGTTCTAAAAAAATGTCTTCTGATTGTTTATCCTGTATTCCTCTCGCGTACAGTTCTTCACAAGCATTTCCATTAAATGCATTCATGAAGAAGAACGGAAATATTAAATAAATAACGGATTATTAACTGGATATAAATATAATTATAGTTTTCAAAAATCATAACTGGTTAAAAAAATTCTTAACTCTCGGAACCCTTAGGTTCCGCGGTACACCATTTGAGAACCGCTGAGCAGGATATCAGCTCCTTCAATTTGATTTTACTTTCACTTTTTGTTCGATTTCAAATAGGTTAATTTAGAACTGTGCCATTTCAAATTCTATTATACATTTATTATGGCTGAATAAAGATTAGAACAACTCTAAATCACTCTCGCTATAAATATGATACATCTAACTAGAACATTTACTATAAAGTGAATACATTGTCATTAGACGCCTTAGTAAAATGAACAACTACAGAGTATATTTATACATAGTGAAACAATTTCAAACCGGAAATAGGGAATCGGCTTCCTTCTCTATTGATAAAAAAAAAAGAAAAAAAAAGCGGAGTTCAAATCAAGCTAATTAACTTTCTTTCGTGCTCACATCATAACCAGTTTTGATTGGGGGACTTAAAGAGAGGGAGAGTGAGTCTTGTCCTACTAACAGGCTAGAATATGGAGCAGCTATATTAAGATGATGGCAATGGCCGACTCAAAGCAGACGATCCTCTCACCTTTTTAGAAAAGGACGTTGCGCTGTTGCCACAAGTCCGGCAAGTGGATTTATTTATACTCATAAACTCCAACAGTGATTTCTTTTCAATTAGGTAAGCATAGTTTTATTTGTTGGTTGTGGAATATATATATAATAAGCAATTGAATTTTTTCATTTGAAATAATAAAAAAGTCGAATAAATTTTTTATTTTAAAATTCTGAGTAAAAGAAGTATAGTTGTCTATTTTTTTTATTTTTAGGAACGGTTTTTCTAATAGTCGTTAAAAAACGGGTGAGTTAATAACTATAACCATAAGTTTAAAAAAATTTATCAGCATGTAAAACAGCATTAAATGATTATCAGGTATTCTATGTATGTGGATTATGAATATTTACGGATCGCTTTCACGGTGGCATGAAATTCTACTCGACTTCATAAAACTCAGGACTCGTAAATATCTGGTAAAATTGTTAAAATGTGGTAGAAATATTTAAATGAAATGTGACAGAGTTTATTGTGCTTTTCACTACCAGAATATTTTAATAACTCTAAGCAAATGTATCTAGATCCAAAGTGAGATAATTTATTAAAAATTACTTTTATCAGTGTGGCCATGATTCCAAGTATCCCAACTTTTTACGCTTTTAGGGAGAATTTCTTCTTGTGATAGCTTAATGTATGCTTTAATGAATGGTTCTTTGTTTTGTAAATTTATTTTAAAGTTTTTTCTACTCCACAAATAATTCAAAAGTTCATATGAAAAGCCACTTTTTTTCCAACTCCTTCGTAATAAGCTTTAAAATATGTTGGCAAAACTACGTAAAATTCTTCAAGTTTCAGTCTTTAGTTATCTATCACTCAATAAAATGTCTATCATTAAGCATAGTTGTTACCAGTCCAACTGTCTGGAAAAAGTTTTAAAAAGCGAACTTTTGTCGCATGTAATTGTTGGGTGAATGAGATAATTGAAATGCAAAATCTACAATTTCTAAAAATATATTTTTAAGTGGTAACGGAAATTAAATTATTTTTAGTTTGTATTTTCATTTCAAGTAATTTTTGCTACCACTTCAAAAATTCAAAGTATCATATATAATACAACTTTATTTCAAAACACTTTAAATCTATTTACTTTCTTTCTTTTCTTTTTCTTTGGAAATCTATGAAATAAAAACCAATTATATAATTACATTGATCTCTTAGAGTAATATTTACTTGAAACGTTACGTACGATTTAATCTTGTAAAAAAAAAAAATTCTCGAATTTTTCTTCTTCTGACAATTAAAAAATATGATACGGATTTAAATGTACAGTGTATGCTCAACTTTCCTTGTGGACTATAATATTCTCAAGACCATTGAAATAAATGCATGCAGACAATTCATTATCACCAGATTTCGTATTTTGCAGTTATAAAAAAATGTTTTTTTGTAATGGAAGAAAAATCGCGGAATTTTAATTAAATTATATTAATATATTCCTCTAATTATCTTCGATTTATATTTTTTAAAATTAAAAAAAACATTGGCTCTTTACTCCTAAATAAAAGTTAATTAGGAACTCATTTAAACTACCACTAATTTTTTTGTTTGAAATATATAACATATATATAGTTTTTTTTCGTTCTCTCATGAGGATTGCAAACAATCAGTGAATAAATCATTTTATCGCTTGAATATTTTTGCATGAGCATTATAATTATTTATCAATAATAATTTTCAAATAAACTATACAATTGAATATTAACTTTAACTACTCTAATTACCACAGTAGCAATTATTATTTAAGAGTATCTTAAGTATTTATAAGGGTCTTAGTATTGTATGACATCATTCCTAAACGGTATCTACATAACCATCAGGACGTAAATTGAATATATATGCACGATATCTTAGAGTAAGATTTCAGGGAGAGGGAATTTCATATGTTTATGCCACCAGCTTAATCATTATTAACTAGTAGCTTTGCTTTAATAAAATATCAGCCATTATTAACCGAAAATTGACTAAAAAATTTAATGTTACTATATTAAAATTTTCAATAAAAACTGATGACTAAAAATAAAGATAAATATTCTTTTAGAAAAATGATTTATTTATGAAAGAAAGATCGCTGAGGTAAGGAGAAATAATACCTAGGGAATGTTTTAAAAATTATGGAAATTTCTATTCCTGAAATACAAACTCAGGTTATAAAATGCTCACATTGTCAATTTTATTTTAAAATGAAGTAATTTGATTGCTTTTCAAATGCATCCAAAAGTAAAAACTCATAAAAAGTTTTGGTTCGATTATTTGGTTTGAATAAGTATATGATGAAAACAATGGTTTGTTTCAGAATGGAATTTCTATAGTATTACTGTTATGTAAAATACAGGGGAATGAGGTAGGCGCATAGTTGTTAATTACGTACCGATTGCTGACATCGATATTATGTAGTCTTGATAGCTCTGAGAAACACTAGTAGAAACTTCAACAAAAATGAATGTGTAATTTTAAATGTTCTGAGTAGTGGTAAATATTATCTTATGATATTTAAAAAAGGTTTGAAAAAAAAAATCATGAGAATAATTGTTAACTTATATTTGTGTGCATTAAACGGAGCCTATTCATTGCAATTTGAAAAGTGTTTGAAGAATGAAACATCGAAAATAATTATTCAATCATATTGAACCTTAGTAAAATGAACCTAGTTTTTACAATTTTTAGAGCTTTTTAAGTAAAATATCTCAAAAATAATTGTCCAATCATATTCGTTTGCTGAGCTTATTCTTATTGGTATAACAGTTGGCACAAAATTTTTCTTAAACACATATTTTCTAATTTTTTTCATTTTTATATTAATTTAAGTCAAAATAAGTGAAAAATATTATATTTAGCATTTTAATGATTTATGGTTATGAAAAACAACAGGAAACATAGGTGGCTTTTTCAGCGTTAACCCCTTGGGGACGGGTGATTCAGAAAAGCATTCGTACAAAATCAGAATCAAGTTGCAATTAAATAAAAAACGGTAACTTAAATGTAGTCGTTACTAATTTGACAGACTTACTTTGCTTTTATTTAAATTATTGTTAGTTTAATCATATATATAATCAATGTTAATTCAAAGTATAACTAAATAGTTTTATTTTGAACAAAGTAATGGTGAATTAAATAAATCAAAAAATTATAACTCCGCCTACAAATAAACTGCTAAAGAAATACTTTGATTACCAGTTTTATCTTCTTACCCTGATTGATACGGTTTTTTGCTGTCACGTATTTGTGACATTCGGCGCGAAAGGGTTAAAGGTAAAATTTCCTAAAACGGCTCACCTCCAAACGATCATTTTTCAAATTTGTACTTATTTGCAGTTAATTAGACCCAAGAGAAAAAGTTCTTTTAACTTCTTTAATTTGCAATCAATCTTTAATTAATCAATCATTTCTTAAATTTACAAATAAACAATTTGATTAATTTTTAAATATATATCTATATAAAAAAATTAAACTACTTTTTTCTGATTTTACAATTAAGTAAAAATATAATTCCAATAATTTATCATAATTGTTTTAAGTAATTATTAAACTGTTTTTTATACACAAAAATATTAATATATATATTTTTTCTTGTAATTTGAGCGTCACGAAAAATATATGTAAAAGAGATACTGCGTCGAAGGGCCTAAAAAAAAATCACGTAAAATTTATTTACTCATATCCGTTTTCATTGAAATGAACATATTCTATAAAATTAGAAAATTGTTTTTAACAAAGATACCAATACAGTTTATAAATCATACTCGCAGCCATTGAAATGAGCCCATTCTTTACCATTTTAAAAATGCTATTTGTTTATTTTTATTATTTTTCTTTTTGAGAAAAAAAAATCCGAAATAATTGTTTAATTAAAGTAGTTTATTGTCCCATGTTAAGTGAACTAATCTTTAGAGCTTAGCCAATCACACTTTTACACTTTTGGTAAAAGATTTTTCCCTATGATAGTGAATGAATGCTGATAGATCCCATTCAGAGCAACAGGTTTTTTTGCTAAAATTAATTTTGCCTACATTTGAGTACATTATCGTCGGATTATTTAGCATTTAATATACTTGTTTAAACCGTTACACGTCACCTTATTTCAAGAGATTTTTACCTGTCTTTAGAGTATTGCTTCCCTCTTGCGTGCTTGCAATTTAGCAAATGGTTGTGAAATAATAATTAATTTAAGAAAAAAAATTAAACTACATCGCCTCTACTTAAAAGTAAAAATGCCCAAGTAATAGGCCTCACATGCTTACTTACATATCATATAGCTATAAATAAATACATAACATAGCACTCAATTTTACATAGGAATTATACATACTTACATAAAAATCATAGATTTGTAGTGATGAAAAGCAAAGCGTGTCAGATGGCAAGTTTAGTTTCGCTAATGCGCGCTACATACATAACGCACTCTTACAGGCGCATTTATAATTGGCGAAACTAATTGCGAATTTTCATTGTTAAGCAATGAACGAAAAATTTCAGTAAAAAAGAGCGTAATAAATCAGTTTAAAAATAACTTAGTTCAAAAGTACAACACAAAAGGGAAAAAAAGATGAATAATCCTTTTTCTTTCAAATATAATCAATTAAAGTTTTTAAAACATCAAATGCTCTGTAAATTTTCTTGAATAGCTGTTTTTCTTTTATTAAACAAGCATTTTAAGCTTTGCCTATCTTTGCAATCGCCCATTTCAAGTAATATCTGCTTTTTCAACACATTTTGTGTTATGTCAGTTTTTCAAATACATGTTTCCAGCTAAGTCTAGTTTCGCAAATACGCAATTTAAGCTATGTTCAATTTTTTTAAAATTTCATTGCGCAATTATTTATTCTATTGTGCTATCGGCGATACACAGCTGATCCAATTTTCTTACTTACTGCTTATTTCCAATTTCTTACCCTTCCATTTTAAACCCTATCTAGTCAAAAAGAAAACATTTGTGGCAAATTTTCGGATGAATTCGTCTTTATCAAAGACTTTATGGCTGTTTTTCGAAAGCTCCATCGTAATATGAAATGATTCTTTTTTGCGAATAATATGTAAATTTTGTAACTGGAGTGAGTTTTCAACAGTTACTCATGACTGTAAGGTTAAGTTTAGCTTATCTAAACCCAGCTCTATCAATGCCTATTTTAAAAATGGCGCAATACGTCAATATGGAGAAAAGCAACAGTTTTGTGAAAATATAAAGCGCTTGTGGTATAAATTTTTAATATTTAAAAATTTACTTTAATACTGCATTAATTGGGTTCAGAAAATTTGCAAAAACTGAGAATACGGCAGCGATTTTGACAATTTTCAACTAGGGGGGAAAATGTCACCGAATTGGCTATTTTTAAAAAAAACTTAGTGATTTTTAAAATATTTAACTAATTTGTCTGTTCAAAATGAAAAAAAAATACAGATAATTTTTTAATGTATGAATATATAGTTTAAAATCATCTCGCTGTTTTTCAAATGTAAGGCACTTCAACTAGGGCTTTTTTTTTTAAATATTTTCCTTGGCGACAAAGCTTCGAAAAACAGCGTTAATGGAGCAAACTCACATTTACGTTGCAGGAAGAGGAAAACCACAAAACATCCGGTGGTTAACCCGACATAAAAGGAATCCTGACTCATGATTGTCCAACATTAGGTACATTCTACGTCATCTTTGTAGGTGATGTGGGCTGGGAGTAGAATTCAATTCGATCATCCATCACAGGGATTTGAACCTAGATCGTCAGTGGTAGACGACCCATGGATTAGAAGCTCCTTGCCGTCACTCTAACCTTAGGTGTTTTCCGTGGTTTTCCTCTCCATGTAACGCAAGTAAAGGTTAGTTCCATCAAAAAGTCATCCAAGAAGGCAAATTTCGCCCAATACTTTATCCATTCCTTGTCTTCTGGATTGAACATTAGTCGCGTAAATTTAAACAATTGGGTCGGCTGTTCAACGACGGTTATAAAGTATCAAATTATAGTAAAAAGCGACCTTGAACAGTTTTAACAATGGAATATGCTTCATCTCCATATTGTTGAAAGATTTGTGGTTACTAAATAAGTGATAGTACACCTCGTAGCAGACTTACAAAAAGTGGGTTTACTTTGAACACGTGCCATTAACAAAGGGGGAGGCATTATGTTATGTTTTAGTTTCTCATCTAATAATAGCCGCACGATTATTATTGCTGAAAGGATTAGGTCAGGCGGAAAACATTTAAGCACCTCTTTCGAGATTAAATTGTTAACTTCTATTTCTTCCGTTTCATGAGCATTTAAAGTTCTATTGTTTTAACTTTCTCCACTAATTTTAAATTTTTCTATTTTTATCTTTGATTGCTTCCTATTTTGTATCACGGATTATTATTTTTTTTTTTACTATTGAGCATTTTTTTCTTCATAAAAGTCAATTACAGCAATCTATACCTGCCAACATTTCCTTTTTAACATTAAGTACGTAGCATTCACGCTTTTTTTTTAATTGAGATTTAACATAATTTTGACCACCATTAAAATATATACTGGTTCTCACACTCCATTAAAATAGCAATTATCTACTAATGAGAAGAAAAAAAAACTTCTTGGACATGCTGAAAAGATGGCTGGTACGCCATTATTATCTACTTTTTATTTTTATTTCATTTTTTTATTACAGTTCATTTGTATCGAATATTAATATTCTTTGTCACTGAACGCGGAGGTGAGAACATTTAAATAGTTTTTCCACCATTATATATCAAAGAAAATGTCATATAAAATGCAACTTTATTTCTGTTGTCTTGTCGTGACACTTTTAAGGAATAAACTAATTATCCTTATTATACAAGTTTCACTACTTTACTAAAACTTAATTTATTACTACCAACTTAATTTATTACTTAATTTATTGCTACCAATTTATTAAAACTTTTGCAGAAATGGAACAATCGGCATCCCTGCACAAAATCGATACTTTTTGAAAAAACCTTCAACTTGATGAACTTGGAGTTTTAAATGAAAACAGTAAAGGCTAATTCAAAATTACTTTCAGATGGTTGTATGACACACTAAGATACGATTTTAAAATATTTTTTTTCCTTAAAAGCATTAGAACTTCATTTGGTTAAAACTCGAACAATGTGGTTGTAATGTGCTATTTTGTTTTTGAAGGAAAAAAACGCTACAGCTTCATCCCTTTTCAAAATAGTGTTTTCAAAGTGGTAGGAAAAAAGTCGATTAAATTAAGATTGTATCTACGTGTTTTGTTCGAATTTAACCTGCACTTATAACATTTTAAATTGTTTACCTTAACAGCCCGTGGGCTATATCACAGTTCAATTTAAATCGGAAGAGTTGACTGATGTTCTTTGGATATACATCAATAGATATTATTCAAAATTTTGAAATTTTTGTAAGTCTATATTTAATAACCTCATTATTTTAAAATTGTTAGTTTTATAAAAATATTGTATTGTGCGTTTTAAATATGTGGAAACGGTCGTAAACGCTATCCGGCGCCCTGATAAATGATAACGATGATTGTAGTGAACTTGAAAGGATTCGGTACTTGAATAAGATTGAATAGCTTTTTAACAGACGGATTTTAAACTTACCTAAAACCGCCATAGGAGATCAATTTGACTTTCGCATAAAAAAACTGATTTTATTCCAAAGTAAATGATGTGTAAGAGTGTTTTAGAGATTAAAATATAGATTTTTTTAGTAATTTAATGATAAATTATAAATAAATATAGTTTAATATTATATCACAGCTAATTCTTTAACGGGTGGTCCCACAAAAGTAAACAAGAGATACGAATACATATTAGCACCCAACAGGTTTTAAAATGTGAAGTTCAATTACAAATTTTATACACTGGGGGGGGGGCGATAGCGTTCAGTGTATAAGCTTGACGTGAAAATGACCCCACAACATCCACATATTGGTTTCTACCATCTTTCATAGCTATCAGAAGTTTTTCTTTCGAAATTCGATGTTAAAAAGGATGTTTCTTTTACTTCAAAGATTGAGTTCATTGTGTTAGGGGATGGTGAGCAAAACACTAATTCGTAGTTTTTCAACTAACACAAAACTGAATTTGCAACGCGAAATTTAGGGTGATAAAACATTATTTGAAAACTATCCAAGTATTGAACACAGCAATGTAACAAACGTTGTTAATACATGCTGGTCATCTGCAAGGTATTTTACAAAAATTTTGATCTAAAAAATTAAATAAGTAAATAAAAAACATGCAAGTTGAGAATGTTGGTATAAAAATACCGAAAAAGTATTTAAATATTTAAAATATCGATAAATTAATTTTTATCAAATCAGATTTAGCATGTATTTTGGATATTCATCGAAGCAACTATGTGATTATTGACATTCACCAGTGGTAGAAAATCCCCAATTTCTAATTCCCAGTAACATCTAATATATATAATTCTCTTACGTGGCTCCCAAATTTTGGCTGTATTTCTTTTCCGCCGGTGGCAACGTTTGCTTTGTTTTGTTTACGTTACTATTTCTGTTACACGGCGAATCGACCCATGATTGCCGCTAAAAATGTCACATGCCAAATCTATCTGAGGTGACTCAACATATAGCGCTTTTAAAAAACGGAAACTGAAATAACCAGAGAGCATCAGCTGCGGCAATCTCATACTATTCAGCTAGGCAGAAGTGAGTAGTCTTTGTCGATAGATCACTATTTTAGTATTTTGTCAAAAGCGCTTTTTTTCACGAATTTATATATTACGAATTTATTTGACGATTTTTGATTTATATCACGAATTATACTATAGCACATTTCTAATAGGTTTAACGAATTACATGTCATTTATTTGAATTCAAATTTATTTTAATGACTTAGTATTTACTAAAAAGATGTAATTTTTTTATATGGATTTGAATGATTGTTTTGAATTCTTAGAATTGTGTGCATTTGCAATGTACCTAAGTTAGTAGCGAGCGAAGCAAACCATATAAGATTGCGTAGCAATTTTCGGGGGTTGGCGAGCGTTAGCGAGCAGGGGGCGCAGTCCACTAGTATCTATATATTTCGCTCGTTCGATTATTTTCCTTAGAAGCTCTAGAATAAAATAAATTTAAGAAAGGAAGTAACTAATTTCAAAACCTTTCATCTTCAAAAGGTGGGACGATATGGGAAAAAAAAAATGCCCCAATAAGTCTCGTGGCTCTGGGTCAGAGAGACAAATGTATATCACGATTAAGGAAGTCGGGAAGAAACTGAAATGTTTGTTTTTGATGAAAACTGCTCAATGAAAACAAAATTATAACACGATGGTGCCCCCGAGCCTTTCTAGAAAGATTTATATTTTCCGTTAAGGTATTGTAATCCGAAATGTCCATTCAGCTTTACTTAACATCGGGTGGCAACAGAAAAAAAAAGTTTTTTTTTCCCTGAGTGGGACAGGAAGGAAATAGTGGTAATTCCCTTAATATTTTAAGTAAAATGTCTTTTTTTTTTCTAATTTTCTAGTTTTGTGGGACATGTTACTTTTGAAGTATTGAAAGAAGTTATTTTTAAAACGAATAGGTCATCAAGATGTTTCCTAGTTTTGGGTTGTTCAGGTGTCAATTATACGTCGATTAGCTTTTGTAGCGATCATGTGGTTCGGCTTCCATGATCATTTTTAATGTCACTAAAAAAGAAAGAGGTAGACAGAGAAGATGTAATTGTTTAATTTCTTTTAAAATAATTTTTTTTAATATTGTTTCTCATTTCCTCGTAGACAGTGCACGTTACTCTTAATGGGTTCAATTTACATTTTGGTTGGATTTTCAGATTAAATTTTATTTGTATAGGATTAAAACAAATGTTTATCCTGTTTTTCACCTAATAAACTTGAAAATTCTAATTCTCTGCTAATAGCCAGTGGCCGGTAGACTCTAACTTAGTGGCCATTCTTTTCTCAAACCATATGAGTCGGTGGCCGATAACGATAGGTTCTTCTTATTTAATAGCCACTTTTTGCAAACTTTTTTTTCTTTAATTATATAATTTACAGCTATAAAAGGATAGTTTTACAAAAATAATATAAATATGTGAACAAATTTTGTTAAATATGCTAACTTTAAAAATCTTTATTTAAAAATATTTGAGTCCACCAAATACATTAACATGGGAAAGAAAACATTAATGTCTTTAGTAATTAATATAGAATATTAATAATACAATGGTCTAAACTAGTTATTCTATTCCAACTTTGCTTACATAACTAATTATGTAGGCAAAAACGCGTTTCTTTGTATATTTCGAAACAATGTTCTTTATCTCTTGGTAGAAATTACTACGTCTCCCTTGAAATAAATTGGTTAAATATATATTTTGGTATGATAGCAATTAAAATTTTATTTTTTTAGTGTTGATTTTTCAATTTGCATTTGGCTACCACTTTGAAAAATCATTTTTGAAAAGAGTAAAGCTGACATTTATGAGTTTCTCATCCTACATCAACTTCACGCGGGTTGCCACAGGCAACTAAAAATGAAAAAATGGTAATTAATTAAATTAAAAAATTTATCCAGTTTTTTTTATTATATACAACAAATATAGTTACACAAAAAAAAAGTGTCACCCTTTCCTTATCTCTCCAAAAGTATAGTAAAAGTGTTACTATAACATACTATTATTAACATATTTTCAACAATTTTGAATTTGATATCATGATATTGATCTCCTATGATATCAATCAATAAACGATTCGGATTTATTAGTAGATTTATAAATAATAATATCATCATCTGGGATGTCAATAACTCCACTTTTTGCAAATATTTTACAGATTGGGAGACAATCAGAAACTAAAGCCTTCAGAATTTTGGCTCAGTTCAAAAATATTTTAAGAGCTTCATTGCGCGAGAACTGGAACAAAGTAGCTTCTTATTTGATTTTTTGAACAATTCACCTGTAGTGGTAAGGAAAATAACTATAAATCAAATATACTATACTCTGTTGCAAGTAAATAAAAAAAAAAAACTATTAACCCTGGGGAGAGGAGAGAGCAAGTTTGGATCCTGTGCACGCCAAATGGATGCCAATCTCCCAGCTCATACAAATATCAACATCGTCAACTCTTGAAACGACTTTAAACAGCTTTTTTTTCTTTGCTGCTTGTTTATTTACATTGTGTGAAATGAAGAATACAAAACTTATTGAATAATCAATTAACAAGTATTAAGAATTCATAAATTAGTTCCAAAAATCGTAACAAATCTGCGTTTGTCTATCAGCATTTAAAGAAACTGATGAAAGAATAATAAATGTTTCTTGCAAACGATTCTCTACAACGAAACAAAAGTAAAAATTCTTTATCTCGCATTTGATTTGTTAAGGGTAATTTGATTTGTCAGCATAAGATGTGCCATTTGCAGTGGCCCAATCAAATTCAATGATCGTTCGACGTCACATAATTGTTTCTTTTTCAGGAACGAATGTTTTCCTTATCTATCGAAATATATCTCCAAAGCTAGGATTCTAGTGAGACTATCAAACTATAACCTTTTTTTTAAATTATTCAATGATATATATCGTAAAAGATAGCACAAATTAAGTTTCTGTCTGGCGTGTTTAACTTTAAAAAGCTTTTATATTGCTTTGAAAACATGTTTGTATCATTTGATAACGAAATAAAACAGAACCATACGCAGTCGGGGTGATTGCTTAAATCCTATACCATAATGGTCTTTTCTTAACTTGCAACGGAGTATAAGCTAAGAGTCATACATTCAAACATGATCTTAGCTACCACAAAAGAAGAAAATTTCCCAGAAAGCGTTGTTATCAACAATACATCATTATTGACAATAAAGTTTGCTAATAATAGCGTTAACGGCTAAAAAAAAAAATCTTTCTTAGTCTTGGTCTAATGTTTACCCATAACACTTTTCAGAACAGAGTAGTCGGTCTGGTACACTAGTTTGACTAATGTTACCATCACAATACTACAATCCTCTAGAAATGTCAAACCTATTTGCTTTCAAGCGGTTAGCAATCGCCATTCTTTAAACAACACTAACTTAAGTATGTTGCTTCATTTAGAATGTCTAATGTCGCTTTTTCCGATGTGCTACTTGAAAAAATTTTCGATTCACTGTTTCGGAAGGAATTAAAAAGAATCTTCGGCTAATAGATACGATTTTTCCTTTTGCTTCCTTTTAATTGAAAAAGTAAAATAGGAAGTTTTTAAACACCATTTTAAAAAACTCAATCATCACTACAAATAATTTATCAAGCGTAAAAATTATGAATCTACCTCAATAAAATAAAAATTGGTAGATTAATTACTTCATTATTTTTTAAATTTATGTCTGTTAAATTAGGTTATTTTTTATTTCTACAACATACATTTGCATATCTGCCAACTTTTAATCCCTTCCATTATGATTTTTCCCAGTGGTATTAAAATGGAATAAAAATTTCAATTTTATGTAAAAAATACGTTGTATTTGAAAAAGCTTAAGCTGCCTACCATGATAGTAACACATATTAATATATATGCTTAGTTTTCTTAAGAATAGTGGTGATGAAAATCATTTAAAAATTTAGTTCACAGAAGAAAAAATAGTATATATTTACTACCACTTTAAATATAAAAATAAAATTTTACGCCAAATGCGTAAAAGTTGGCAGGTATGCATTTGCAGGCTTGCGTGCTCAATCATCACCTCCTACATCAAGAAGCCTCCACACGGTCTTTTATAAGTAGTCCGAGAAGACTGCTTAAAAAGTGAACCAGTTGTGCGCATGAACTCAAAACCTTTTATAAAAGTAATTGAGAGAAATTTGTCTTATATATTTGAGAATTGAATCTGCAGTGGTTGACAAGTGAATAAGGCAAACCAGTAATATTCATAAATAAAAAAAATTTTTAGTCATATATTTACTACCACTTTCTTATTTTAACTATATTCTGTGTTAAATGACTCGTTCCGTAAGTGGATATACTGCACACTGGTCTAACAGAGATGCCAACTGCTCCGGACAAGCCAAAATAATTAGTAAAACGATGGATAACTACAAAATAAATTTTGCAAATATTTGGCTATTTTTGCTTGCTTTTTAAAAGGTCTGGCACAACATAATTACTAGATCTAGCTAGATCATGTAATTTGGCAAGGTACCTGCCCGCGCAAGCGGGCACTAGACCTCTGATCTGTGTTATGCCCTAGGGCGACTGAGACTAATGGCATACATAATTACTTTCCTATTTAAATTTTGAATCTGAGTACCAGCCTAATAAAAAAGGCTTTAGCTCATTCATCTGAGTGAAAAAAGTTTGTGAATTCGGAGCGAAGCTCCGAGATAATAATGAAGTGGTGAATTATATAAGCCCACGAATTGTTTAGAAATAGTGGTGAATAAAAACCTACTAAATTGAATTTGTTAAACCAAGAATCACAATTGATAAACTACCACTTTAAAATATTTATTTGCTGTCCGGAGCAATTTGGCATCTCTGGTCTAATCAAACTACCTATGAAAAACCGTGTGGAGGCTCAATTAAGGCTTATAAATCTTATTTTAAGTAGATGGATAGTTAGTGCAATACAGAGAGGGACAGAAAAAAGATACATGCAGGGTTACAGCAGGATTCGAACACGCTGCACACAGCGTTTGACGGGCGATTTTGTTCAATCAGGGAGGCCCCTTACTTGCAGAAGTTGTTATATTTTGTCCTGAAACCAAGCATTTATAAATTTTTTTTAGAATTAATTCAAATTAAGACCTAAACCCTTACCACTTTTTACATCATTGCTCAGTGCTACACGAATACACCGTCATAGTGAAAGGGGGTTAAAACATTGTAGGTTATCGTATATATCTATATTCTTCATCTTTCTTTTTTTGAGCTGGGCACCTGGGCCGTGCAGCGGATATCTATATTACATACCTGCCAACTTTTACGCATTTGGCGTAAAATTTTATTTTTATATTTAAATTGGTAGTAAATATATACTATTTTTTTCTTTTATAAAGTTATTTTTAAATGATTTAGATCACCACTATTCTTAAAAAAATTAAGCATATACCTTAATATGTGTTTTTATCACGATTGTCAGCTTAAGTCTTTTAAAATATAGCGTATTATTGTGCTTGTAATTCAAATTTTAATTCTATTTTACTACCACTGGGAAAAAACAAAATGGGACGGATCGAAAGTTGGCAGGTATGATATTAGATAAGTCACTCTATTTTTAATTTTTTTTTATTATGTTTTAAGTTGGTACATTTGTTTCCTTCTTTCTTTTAAACTAATTTACTAAAACGACATTATTTCATATTACTGACATAAATTTAGGATACAGAGTACCTAACCCCGGGGTTTTTCGGCTCCTTCATCGAATTTGAATGAGAATAAGGAAAGGGGGGATTACGTAATGCAGAGTGATCTTTATATGTTGAGAAATTTATTTCATATTTTAAGGTACGCTGCAGTATAAAGACGGGGAAGGGGGCCACATGCCACTAAAATTGTAAAAAGTGGTAGAAACTCAATTTTTTAAAAAAATTTAATTTGCCTTATTATTCAAACGTAACAACCTACACGGCTTATATTAACAATTATTGATATTAAAAGCGGAGCTATTACTTGCAATCACATTTATTAGTAAACTTAAAAAAACATATACCTATAAAAGCTTTTTATTTTAATATCTTACTATAGATTTTTGCTTTTATAAAGTCACTACTTCTAACATTTTTAGTTAACCCTGGCATCCCTGCAAAGAGTTGTTTTTATTTTAGTATAACAATAACTATTTCGAAATATCTTAACTAAACTTAAGCAGTTATAAGTTTCAGTGCTAAATATTCTGAGCTTAACTTATAGTCAAAGCATCATGCTCAAGTAGTTTAAGTAACAGATTGTTCATTGCAATTCTTCACATAAATATTTTTAACAGGACGCTGCATTTACTATTATATTCAGGATGGCAACAATCTTTGGAGAACATAATATGGTACTGGTAGCATAAATATGAGTACATTCAGTGCAATAGAATCCTTATTTTTTTCCTCTTTAATTTTAACACATCTAGCTCTGAATATAATGCATTTATATTAATGAATATGCATTTATAACTGTTGCTTTAAATTGGATGGCGATTAAGTCAAAGGATTATTATCCATTTATTAATCAATCTGTGATGTAATAGTTTAGGTACCCCTTCTTTTTGATAGTCAACAGACCTCTATAATAAAAGAACGGAAATCATAATCGATACACAGTGTTAATTTTTTTAATACCTTTTATTTTAAATGACTACCACTTATAATTTTAAAATTCTATTTATAGAATATTCTAATTGTTTCAATGAATTAAATATACCGGTGGGAGGCGAGAGAGTGCACAGGGAGTCTTCCCCCTATTGTAATTTTGTAAATAGTGTAAATATTCTTTCTATATCTTTATCTTCAATTTGTTCCCTTTATTATGTAGCAACTTGCGACTTATTTTTTGTATGACTCAGACTTGATTTTATCAATTATTGTTCATTCTGAGATTTAACTTAATGTTAACGCAGCACCTCCCTTCCCTTCCACCACATATTATCCAATTTAGATGAAAGAGCAGATATCCATACATGGATAGGTACTCTGAAAAAAGTTGATTAGTTAGTTAGTAATGAATTAAGTTTTCTTGAAATACAGTCCAGTTTTCAATAAATCATGAACTTATCGCATGATTTGAGAAATCAATATAAAAGTAAAAATATGTATGCATTCAATTTTTAATACTTTATAATTTAGCATATATCTAGAAATATATTTCATGACATTGCATATTTGTTCGTAAAAAAAGGTGCCAGGTGTTCAGTTTAGCGCCTAATAACAAAATAATAGTAAAAAGCGGTTCAGATCAAAACTAATTTCAGTTTGAATTTCCTGCACTCGAATAAGCAAGTACTTGCATAAATGCAACAAAAAAAATTTTCCTCCAAGTTATCAGAAAATACGGAATTAAAGTAATCTTTTTGTACAAATTTTCATATATTTTGTGTATTGTTGCATAGCTGCCTCTACAATTATTAAATATAAATTAAATAATTCATAAAAGACATCTAACTGCTTCTATCTCGATGTTACTATTTAATAGATGAGGGTTGTCATTATCGATAGCCATATCCTCACACATGAATTAAGTATAAGTTTCTGTGTGATCAAATATACAGAATCGAGAATAAAATGACAAAGCTTAAATTTTTCTGAAATTTAAACTATTAGCGGAAAACTTCTCGCCATAAGTAGAAGCATTAACTCTTTCTTTACTACATTCCCTTCCACTAACGTGACACTACTCAACGTGCACCAAGCTGCGAAGTGAGCACATTGCATGTTAAGATTTCGTATTATATTTTACTTGTGTAGCTGGAAAATATGTAGTAACAGCTAGTAAATATGTAGTAATGAAAATATTCTTAAGTAACACAAGTAATTTAATTCATACAAAATAACAACTTATATAATGCAATAAATGTAACGTGAACAAAACTTATTAAGCGCATTCAAATTATACTTTTAGTAGTGTTAATAAAGTGTAGGCATATAGAAAATTGGCCTTGGAATATTAGCCATTGGTAGTTTGAGGTAGATTAGGGCGACTACCAAACGGTTTCCCGTGGACGCGGGCTTATTACGACGAAGGATAAAGGTCACACTTGCCAATATTCCGCCTGATTAATTTTTCAGTCCTTATTTACTGTTGAGGAAAGGGTTAACGCAAAGTAAATCTATCAAATCTCCTGATGTTTTTGAGTAAAGTATAGCTTTTGCTATCATTAGAAAAAAAAAAAAAATTCCGACTGAAAATTGAAAAGTTGTCAACTATGAAAGTATCAAACTGTGTTCATGATAAGAGTTAGAATTTTTCCTTAGCGCATTCTTTTTTTTCCCTCAAAAATCAACTGCAACTTTTGAACTATGGACTTCTATATAAACACATATTTTAATGAATTGAAAAAATACTACAATCAAGCGAAAGATCTAAAAATCATTTCCTGCAAAACCTTCATTCAAAATTCCATCTCCGTCAGCATTTTCATATGTCTCCTGTTGCTTCTTTGTTATCGATGAATTTAAATGATAATGCTTAGAAACATGTTGGAGCCAGTGGTCAATGGCCTCGTCTCGCAACTTTCTTCTGCCATTCTACATTTCTCCTTTGCCCCCAGGATTGCGAGGGAAGCTGAGAGGTGAAAACTGGGGTATTGAAAATTGGAAACAGTATGCGGTTGTCAGAAAGTAGGTTATTTTCTGAACAGGTAGTCAAAATTGTTTCCCCATTTGGAAGATCCTTATCAAAAGAAGTTACGGAGGCTTCTTCATTAAATTTTCTTATGTAATAGGTCTCCTTATCTCTCTATTCTTCCAATTAAAATTTGTAGCACTTGTTATAATATTTCATTTCCCCGGAAGACATAATACCTTGTATTAACAAGATTGCAAAAATGAGAATTTTCAGGATTAAAAAGAAAAATAGTAGGACGTAAGAATGATATGAAATAAATTTGGATCAATTTTAATTTTTCAGATAATGAATTTAAGAAAACGCTTTTAAGAAATGGGATATGTATACCTCATTAGATGAAGTAATATTTCTAACGTTGGATTTTATAATGTATTGTATTCAAAAACTAATTACTAATTGCCTTATTCAAATAATTTAGTTAACGAGGCAATTCTATCACAAAACTGCAAGGAGTTAAACTTGTAAAAGCCAAAAATTTCTCTAATTTATTTTTAAAAAATAATAAAGATTAAAATAATTATGGGTATCTTTTAAAGTGGAGCAAATTTAAGTACTTTATAACTTTTGTAAGTGATGACACGTTTCGAAAAAAAAAAAAAAAAAATTCCGGCGTTCTTGTATAGATCATTATTTTAGAACTATGACACTTTAGTATAAATAGAACTCGTTTTGCATTGAATTTACGGGATCCTTTCTTTATTAGCATCTATTTTATAGTAAAGTTCATTTTTCGAAAATAATAAACTAAACAGATTATAAATAAGTAAAAATCAGTATTAAATAATAAAACTATTATTACAGAAGAATAATTTTATCATTAAAAAAAATTCGCACTCAGTTCAAAAAGTTTTTTTTTTTCAGATTTCAATTGTTTAAAATAAATTTAAGTTCTTACATTAAGTTATTACATTCCTCAAAAATCTTCTGTAGGAGCTAAAAGTTAAGTTTTGTTAACCAAATATTGTGATTTATTGTTTATTTATCAATTTTTTATTGTTTTTACTTTTTAATAGATTTAGTTTTTTTATATTAAGAGCTAATTTATTGCATTAGGATAATGTTTCTTATGTAAGGAAATAAACTTAAATGTCTATCAATTCTTCAACCTGTTTTCAAAAATTAAAATTTTTGAAGCATAAAAATCATATTTATTTTCTACCACTTTTTAAACAAAAAACTAAATTATAAATAATTAGCTACATGCTAAGCTAAAGCGATTACTTTCTGTTATATGTTGTTAAATACTTCTTTAAAACGTTAGCTCGAAGCTAACAAGAAACGAAAAGTGTAGTGATTCTTATAGAGCAAAAGTTCATTTCATTTAATATCTCACTTTTGCTTTAAAAAAAAAAGTAGTGAAGCAGAGATACCAACTGCTCCGTACACGCCAAAATATTAATAACAATGGCAGACAACTACATTATTTTTGTTTGAATTTCAAAAAGCATAGCAAGACAATTGTTCTTTATTATTTTATTTATAAACAATTGGGCACCTGGGCTGCGCAGCGGCCCCTATCACATACATCTAGAAATTTACATAAGTTCAAAGTGATAACATTTTGATTTTTGCAGTCGATGTGGTCGCTATAAATTACAAGCACTTTGCTTGGGAAACAATTGTTTAAAGAAGTGATGAATTATATAAAACTACGAATTATTTAGAAGTAGTGGTGGATAAAAATCTACTAAAATGAATTTATTAAAACAAGAATCACAACTGATAAACTACCACTTTAAAATATATATTTGCTGTCCGGAGCAAGCTGTCATCTCTGTGTAACGTGGTTACTAGCCAAAATAAATATTATATGTAGTTTAAATAAAGCTGTGAAGCAACAAAATGCCTTTTCTTTTTCTTCTCTTAATATATTATAAATGACACTTTGTGTATAAAATACACAGTCGTTTATTTTTTCGCAACGACAATTACTTTTTTGTCAACTGAAATATTAACAGAATCATTTCTAAAGAATGATTTTAATAATTCAAAATCTAAAAGGATAAAAATTCTATGAAAATTTTCAATTGAAAAGAATGATTTATATTACTTGTCGATGCATTTACTGATTTGCAAAAATAAATACACGAATGAATTTAAAAAAAAAATTGTTAGCGCTGCCAATTCGTCCAAGCATGTTTAGATAATTAGAAAACAAATTGAAATAATAAAATTTTTAAAAAAAATGTTCATAATCTACGTTTTTCACACAAACTGCATTTATGAAAATAATTTTATTCTTGTCTTACCTAAAACAAAAAAGCACGTAGAGAAAGTAATTTCAGACGCAACTTTATTGTGAATTAATGCTACCCATGCTTTTTCTTTTTTGGTGAGAGAAAAATAATACTATTTTCTGTTATTAAAAAATCGTTGTCCATTGATTTGGATGACGGTTATTAGGATGGTTATAAATAAATTGTCGTTTGAAGTGGACTATAAATTAAAACTTAATTAAATAGATTTTAAGCCATTTGTTTTACTCTATTTTGAGAAAAATACATCTATAATTGTTTTCTATGCAAATCTGATGAAGAAGAGTTTGTTTACGGGCAAAAATGACTGGCTACAGCTCAAAATTATTTCTTAATTTTAGTGTACAGTGCGAACCCATATATTTTTTAAATTATTGCTCAGATTTTAATTCTGTAAGGTGCTATGGCAATATCTTGTACGAATGCTTTAAATATATTAGGACAAAATTACGGAAACGCTTCTATACTATCGCTACGTAAGCAAATTTTTTTTACAAGCAATTGTTTTTGAGGACTGTGCATGGCAAAACTGTTGACACAATTCGTAAAACTTTAATCTTTTAGAAATGGGGTCCTTTTCGCTAGAGCAAAATTTGCATTGACAAAAACGATCGTAGAAAGTTAAAAGCTTTTTTATTTTTATTTTCAATATGACACTATAATTTAAAAAACATTCTTATATAAATATTTCAATCCTATAGGATAGTTTGAAAACTGCTGGTAATAGAACTAGAAAGAAGTTAATTAGCTTCCTCTTCTCATTTCGGTCGATTCAAATTTTGAAGATTTTACATGACAAAACTGTTGACGCAATTCGCAGCTTTTTAAGCTTTTAGAAATGGGTTCCTTTATACGCATGCGAAATTTGTCTGGACAAAAACGAACGTGGAAAGTTAAAAACGTTTTCTTTTTTTTAACCATTAGAATATCACTATAATTTAAAAAGCATTCTCAAATAAATATTGCAATCCTGTAGGTTAGTTATAAAACTGATAGTATTAGAACTAAAATAAATTAATTAGCTTCCTCTCCTCCTTTTGGTTGATTCGAATTTTGAAGATTTTACATGGCAAAACTGTTGACGCAATTCGCAGCTTTTCAAGCTTATAGAAATGGGTTCCTTTATACGCATAAATTTGTCTGGACAAAAACGAACGTGGAAAGTTAAAAACATTTTCTTTTTTTTTAACCATTAGAATATCACTATAATTTAAAAAGCATTCTCAAATAAATATTGCAATCCTGTAGGTTAGTTATAAAACTGATAGTATTAGAACTAAAATAAATTAATTAGCTTCCTCTCCTCCTTTTGGTTGATTCGAATTTTGAAGATTTTACATGGCAAAACTGTTGACGCAATTCGTAGCTTTTCAAGCTTATAGAAATGGGTTCCTTTATACGCATGCGAAATTTGTCTGGACAAAAACGAACGTGGAAAGTTAAAAACATTTTCTTTTTTTTAACCATTAGAATATCACTATAATTTAAAAAGCATTCTCAAATAAATATTGCAATCCTGTAGGTTAGTTATAAAACTGATAGTATTAGAACTAAAATAAATTAATTAGCTTCCTCTCCTCCTTTTGGTTGATTCGAATTTTGAAGATTTTACATGGCAAAACTGTTGACGCAATTCGCAGCTTTTCAAGCTTATAGAAATGGGTTCCTTTATACGCATAAATTTGTCTGGACAAAAACGAACGTGGAAAGTTAAAAACATTTTCTTTTTTTTTAACCATTAGAATATCACTATAATTTAAAAAGCATTCTCAAATAAATATTGCAATCCTGTAGGTTAGTTATAAAACTGATAGTATTAGAACTAAAATAAATTAATTAGCTTCCTCTCCTCCTTTTGGTTGATTCGAATTTTGAAGATTTTACATGGCAAAACTGTTGACGCAATTCGCAGCTTTTCAAGCTTATAGAAATGGGTTCCTTTATACGCATGCGAAATTTGTCTGGACAAAAACGAACGTGGAAAGTTAAAAACATTTTCTTTTTTTTAACCATTAGAATATCACTATAATTTAAAAAGCATTCTCAAATAAATATTGCAATCCTGTAGGTTAGTTATAAAACTGATAGTATTAGAACTAAAATAAATTAATTAGCTTCCTCTCCTCCTTTTGGTTGATTCGAATTTTGAAGATTTTACATGGCAAAATTGTTGACACAATTCGCAGCTTTTCAAGCTTATAGAAATGGTTCCTTTATACGCATGCGAAATTTGCCTGGACTAAAACGAACGTAGAAAGATAAAAGCGTTGTTTTTTTTTTTTTTTTTTTTACCATTATAACATCATTTGAGTACCATTATAATTTAAAAAGCATTTCCATATAAATATTGCAATTCTATAATATGAATTCTGAACTGCTGGCATTTTAGCTAAAAAGAAGTTATTAACTTTCCCTCCTCACATTTATCGATCCGAATTTTGCATGGGTAAAAACGGCATAACTTGTAAAAAAGCTGCAAGCAGGATTTTTTAAATTGTTCCAACAGATTTGCCATGTAAAATCAGCCATGACATTTATTGCTAGAAGAAAGATTGTTTGTATAGAGTAAGCATAGAAGTGTTTCCATTATTTTGTCCAACCTCAAGTTCTGTAGTTAACTGTAGCTTTCGCTTACATCTTAACTGTGTATCGATTTTATGTATTTTAAATAGTAAAGAACACAAATGCATAGACATTAAATTTTAAACTGCTTTTTTTTAATAATTGTTTGTTTAACTGAGCATGTTTTCTTTTGGACCTTGAGCCTTTAAGCCACATATTCAATTCAATTAAGTTTCATGGTTGAAAACTAAACATTCTTTTTTAAATGCTTAAAATGCATAAACATACTGTTAGACTTTAAAATGTTTTGTTCATAAGCATGCACGTAAGCATTAAATTTTTTTTGTAAGAGTCCCATAATTATGCACATCTACATTGTCTCAAATATGCACTCATTCAAGGCCTCAAGGATGCTATGTTGTTTATGTTTCTAATGGTACTTGGACAAGTCAAGCTCGTCAGCCGTTGGGAAGAAAGGGAGCTTTTCGTTTGATAAGAGACCACCACTAAGGTGAAAGTGCGAGGTAGCTCAGAACCATAGTAGAGATGCATCACTTAATCATCAGACCCCTTCAATATAGACATGGATCTGAAGGGAAATGAAATTATCTCCATATCCATGTACTGCTCAGAGATCAACCACAGGACTTTCAGTTCCATAGATTTTACAAGAACGTATATCGCATATACTTGGTAGATGTCAGAGGCGTTGAGGATTGAATCCAGACCCCTCCAGACCAAATTCGATGCTAAACACTGGGCTATCATAGCCCTATGATATGTTTTTTGCATTACTTTAAATAGATATCAGTTTGTTGACTACGTTCAATCCCTTTGTGATTTTTTCGTATGGATTAATTTTTAGTAGTTCAGTAAGTCAGAGAGCAACTTCCGTCATTCCTCTCCAGTTCTTTATCTCTTTATTATATTTAAATTAGCAGTACTTTTTGTGTAAAAAAAGTAGTCATATATTTTTTTAAATATTGATTGTAAATCTAGAAAGCGTATCACAATTACAAATAAAATCATGTTGATGTTTGCCAAATTCAACTGGAGCATGAATTATTTGATTACCAGTACAAAAAAAATAAAAAAAATATTTTTTTCTGAAATTATACTGCGGGATCCTACGTTAAGATTATATAATATCATAAATAGTGAATACTTATAATTTACTTAAATATTGTAAGTGATGCCTCAAATGTATGTTGCAATGTATAGTACAATTATTCTTTTTATAGGTACTGCAAGAATAGAAAAATGAGGAAGTCATCTGTCTTTGTCCACTATTTAATGTTTTTTGTGATATGCATAGTTACTTTCGAACCAATTCTATGTGGAGAGTATTCTGAATATCCTTCATACGAATCTAAGTATTAATATTTTTTCTTTCCTCGTTACTTAATCTTTATTGTTTCATTTAAAACTTTGTGTGCAAAATGTTAAAAAATATATTTCCTCTACTATATATTTGTTAATTACGTATTTTTAATAAATTTATAATTTACCACGCATTCCGAAGAAAGAATTATTTTTTCCTTCGAGAATACCACTATACAAACTTAATATGAACCTCTATCACTCGTTCTCGTATCTTTCGTTTTCCGTATGTATTGTTTTGTTTTGTCGGTTCATTCCCGAATGCTATTCTAATAAAGTTAATGATACCCGATTAGATCGTTTCTGAAACTAAAAGATTCTCGTATATTCTATGAGAATTATTTGACATTTTATGTTGACAACGCATTCGTCATTTTCCCGTACTTTTCGTTTACAACGAATAGTCCCTTGAGAAACGATCAAACGAGGTTCCACTGCTCCAAAATCACAAAATGTTATGAGCCCAGATGGCTCAGTAATTACGGCATTTAGAATTGTGTAATATTGGGATTCGATTCTCCTCGCCTATTCGAAAGAAAAAAATCTGACTTAAATTGATGGGTGATAAAGTTGTCCGGCTTGAAAAATAAAGTTGCCCGTTCGCAAATGCTAACCGCATTCCCACAAACATGATATTTGTCTCAAAGTTACAGAGCCTTTAGTTCCATGATCCTTCATGCCATATACTGGTAATGCTTTACATCTTATGTTATAACAAATTAGTTTTCTTATATAGGAATGGAATTTAAATGTCAAGCTCCAAATATCTACTTCATTTTTTTGCTACTTTTCAAATTCACTTTTTGATTTCAAACTCAATTTCGTTTCAAACAAATATCAAAGCAAGATGATGTTCGAAATTAAATTTTTTTTCCCAATCTCCTACAAAAAAAATATCAGTAATATCTCATTTTAAGATAAATATCAATATTTTTGAACCATCTTCTATATATCACCTAAATATCCCTTATATATTGATTTTCAAACTGTATTCTCAAAATAATCATTGAAAATATGGGAAAAAAATTGTATTAATAACTGCAGCCGAAGTGATGCTACGAAATCACGGAGATGTCAGATATTGCATAACAGAGTTTAAAAACCGAAATTATAAGATTTTCTGCACATCATCAACCATAGCCCAGCACCTTGCCTTATTTTTAAGGCTCTATCTTTCAACGACCATGATAGAAATACCAAGTAATTTTGGTTCTGGTCAGACGGGGTGGACCGCGCCTGAGCTGTCACTCCTCTCTCCGAACTTCCACACCACAACATTTCTGTGAGAGGAATCTTTGTTCTAAGAATGTTAAATTGAAAGTTAAAGCAGTCAGTTTTCGAATATTCGCATGGAAATTTCACTACCAGTTTTTTAGTTTTTTGAAAAAGCTCGTCATGTTAATTTAGTTTTTATGTTGCTTAGCACTAAGTTTAACACGATCACGCCGGGGTGACCCACCGGTGGGTCACGCTAGATTGTCTCATCTTGGCAGCGCACCGGAGTAAAAACTGGTAACAATAAATTTCATTTTTTAGTTTTTTTCTGGGAATAATAAAAAAAAAATCCATAACTACCAATTGTTTTTAACGGATGCAATTTTCATATTGAATTGCTTCTTCGCCGTGATAAAGTTCCTTACAGTGAATTGTTATTGTTGAGAATAGATTAACTCCTCCCGAATATTATCTAATATTGAAATAGTTCTTCTACCAGTTTTTTCTCTTTTCCCGTACAAGTATTTTCACTTTTCCCGGCGTGAACGTGTTAATTCCACCTCATAGACTGCTGAACTGAAACTGTCTTTTATTTTAACTTTATATACTATTTCATGATGTATGGGATATGGGCCTTCTGCGCGGCCCAGAGGTGCCCAATTTTTTATAAATAAATAAATAAAGAAAGAACGTGTTAATTCACTGCGACTGGGAAAAACATTGTTTAAAAAATGCAAATTGGCAGTTATATAAGTGACTCAGTCTGGTTTTTCTTTCTTTTTCAGACAGTATGAACATCACCACCATGATTATCATCCACCTGCCAAGAAAGGTGCCAACATAGATATCAACATTCCATTCGACATCCACACTCTGGCTAAAATGGGACTCCTAGGTTTGACTAAGCTGAATCTTCTGTTGGCCTTAGGAAAAGTAGCTGGCGCTAGTCTTGGCGTGTCGGCACTCGGTCTAAGCAAACTAGGGAAAATAGCTCTCCAAGTCGGGGGGCATGGTCATAAGGGAGGAGGAATCGCAATTGACATTGGTGCGCCACATGCCAAGTCACACTCTCATTACGAAGAGAAACATTACGTTCCTGAAGAGAAACACTATTGAAACTGCTAGTTTTTAATATTTTGTAATTATAGACTTATAATTCATTTAGTTTTTTAAAAACATCGTGCGTTTTGTAGAAACTACAACTGACGCCAAAGTGAGTGAAAGTGAGAAGATTTAAACGGGATTGTGACAACCCATTCGTGCCCAGCATTCTTTTAAAATGACGTTTATTTCCCTAAAAAATTGATTCAGTCGGACAAAGGTTTTAGCATAAGATTTATTTCAACCAAAGCAATATGTTTACCGTAATATCTTAATGATATAGTTATTGAAACTAATGTCAAGGCATAGTACTGTTTCAAAGTTGATTGTTGAAAGAAACATCCATTTAGTTTAAACAAAATGCACATTTCCATTTTTTTTTTTTTTTTTGGCCACTTTGTATGGCTGAGCATTAATGGGTTAACTACATTGATGTCATAGAATGAAAGGATGATTTTATTGCGAAGTTTGTAGAAATTTAATGTGAATATTTTTTGAAAGATAGCTTAATTTGAGCTCCTGAAAAATCAGGCTAAGTAAAACGTAAGACTCAAACAAAGTAAAGCGCATTAAAAAAGCTTGAAATGCGTGATTGAAAAAATGAATGTTGCTCAAAATGCACTTTTAAGACAATAAACAACCAATGTATAGCTGCCAACTTGAACGGCCGTTGAGAAATAATTTTCTTACTGGTAGCAACATTAGCGTTTTGGCGTATTAAATCTTGAAGTTTATAGTTTATAAAAAGTTTTAAACTACCACGACGAATCAATAATTTAAAATTATGTGTAAATGAGATTAATTGATTGCTAGTTATTCTAATAGGCCTACCTGCCAACTCTCCCAAATTTTGCGGGAGATTTTATTTTCATATTTAAAGTGGTAGTAAATATATACTATTTTTTCTTTTATAAATTTAATTTTTAAATGATTTTGATCACCACTATTCTTACAAAAATTAAGCTTATATATTAATATGCGTTACTATCATGGCTGTCAACATAATTATTTTCAAATACAACGTATTTGTTTGCATAAAAGTGAAGTTTTAATTCCATTTTAATACCACTGGGAAAAATGATAATGGAAGGGATTAAAAGTTGGCAGGTCTGTAATAGGTGTCTTAATAGTTTCGATTTTAGAAACTTCTTCTAAACTTAATGGTTGTTTTACTTCCACTTTGCTAAATCTTTTTCAATGACCGTACAAGTTGATTGGTTTGCGTGTTTTAAAAGAATTAATTAATGAATAATGTTTATTAGTGAAGTATTAGGTTTCACGCGGTTTCTGTATGGATCTTAGACGTTTTCACGACCATGATTATAAATCTCCATTTGGTTTCTCTCTATAAGATGCAGTTTTTATGCAATTTAATAATATATTCCTAACCAAACGAGAAGCTATTAAGTGGTAGAAAAGGGAGACAATACATTTCAGTTTATGATGCGATATGTTAGCCCATATATTTTCTTCTTCTTCGTCTAAAGTGTTATTTTCAAAGGAACGGATAAGCGTACATTCAGACAAAAAATAAACTAAACAAAAACGACACTTTGAAAAAAAAATCTGTAGCTTTCCGAGCAAAACCAATTTCAAATTTGTGAACTTCACACCCAAATCAAGTAAGATCAAGTAATCGCAAAAATGCAAAAAAAAATTTGTTCACCAACGTTATTCATAGAGAATAAAATACAAAATATAAAAAGCGAACTTTCTTATCAATTCGAAGCTTGCCTTCATATTATTAAGTGCTAAAAATTGGTTTAATGTGTTTTAATAGTGTTTTAATTTATGAAGTGTTTTAATATTAAAAAGGTGCATTCGGTTTCATTAACTCGCATTTCGAGTTATATTCACTTTCCAAACGCGCATTTCGAGCACTGCCCATTTTATAAACAGACGTTTCAAGTTGTAACCGTTTTCTTAAAAACGAATTTCATCAAATTATAATTTCCAGAATAAAAGAAAATATGTTTGTGATGGGTTAAAAAAAAAAAGAAGTTAAACGTACTTCTCATTAGCATATATTTACCTTCCCATTTCATATCTACAACATAACCAATGTGATATTTCCTATTGAGCATTTTAACTCAATCTTACTTATTATAGATTTGAAATTAGTTATCGCATAAATTAGCTAAGTTATTTTGCTATTATCCCTATTTCATTTATCAATTTTGTAAATAAGTGTGTATTATAAAATTTGTCTTCATTATTCAGCTATACGGAAAGTACTGAGACTTTTTAGTGTAAAGTACTGTTCAAGGTTCAGTACCTATAATACTTATTACTTTGAAGAGTTAAACTGTTGCAATCATGTAATAAAAAATCGTGTAAATAAAATTTTACTGGTGCTTGATAATTCTTATTGAACTTTATGGACATATACCTATTTGTTTTTTACACCATACGAAATTATAATATAAACTACGGTTCCCCTTTTTTTGCTATGATGGAACCCTAAAAGATCAAACTTCTTTTGGGGGAACCATGGCTTATAAATAAAGTTCATTAGCAAGTGTGTACAGCTAACTAAAGAGAAAGTAAACATATTGAGAAATGTTAATATGAAAAATGAAATTTTTTTTTTCGTTGTTTCAGCAATAACTGTCTTAAGATTAGGTTTTATGTTATGTTAGTCAGTTGATTTCGCAAATCTGCACGGCTTTAAGTAAAGTAATTTTAGACGTATGCATAAATCAAAGTGAATAAAATGAGCTAAATTATGGTTTTTGAAAAAGAACTATTATAAACTGAGAGAACGTTTATCGGAGAAAAATAATTCTTTATTCTTGAAATTGGTCGTTTTATTTTGAATTTTAAATTCGATGAGAAATACGAATTCAGTACAATTTGGAAATGCATCATTTTAGTAATTCATTCAATATATTGTTATTGGGGAAAAAATTAAGTTTGTTATTTCTTTTTATATTGACATTTTTCTTAAATAATTTCACGAAAATAACCTAAATATTAAACAAAAAAAAGCGATTATTGGTTGAATACAAACCTATTACAGGATTCAAAAATAACTGTTGGTAATAGAAAAAAAAAGAGTCCTAACTTATGGAACCCCTGTGACCTTTCCACGGAAAATTAGGGTTCCGCGATAAACCTCTTGGGAACCGCTGCAGTTGATAATATATTCAATGAGATTTTTACATGGTTTGTAAGAAAGTAATACCCGAGACCAAAAAAATAAAAACTTCAGATGGAATTTATATCTTTTTCATAGATACGTAGCCCATTTTTAAGTAGTATTTCAATTAAAATACATTTAGCCACGATTCTTGATTTAACTCTTTTATTTATCCCATTTATTTCTAGCATCCTTTTACTTTTAAGAAAGATTACAACCGCATACGTAAAACCTATCTATAGAAATACTGCAGTTATAAGAATTAGTCATATAATATACAGGATATTGTTATTGGCAACTAATGCGTAAAATGTACGAATACAATATTCATAAAATAGTGAATATTGCGTTAATTTAATTTTCTTAAAAAATAATTATTTGCTGTTTATAATTATTTTTTTGCCTTTTGAAACATTTGCGGTTCACTAATGAACACATTTTGAACAAAAATATCGCATAACTCTTTTAAAGCGAATGAAACGGAATTAAGCTAATGTAATTGGTACCCATTGTGCATTAATAAGTTTTTCTTTTTGGAACTTTTAGTGCTTAGCCATTTGACGCAGAATTTTTATTAAACAAATTTTTCATACTTTTTTCATTATTTTGTATTAATTTAGGTCAAAATCCGTGGAAAATATTATAGATTAATATATTACTTTAAAAAAAAACTATGATTATGAAATACAACATGAAACACCAGTGACTTTTTCTGCGTTACCTAGATTGCTTAATTCTAAACAATAATTTTTCAAATTTGCACTTATTTGCTGTTAGGATAACATATAAACAGCTATTCATTATTGAAATTTTTTTAACATACAAAATCAATAATTTATAAATTTTTGAATATGAATGAAGTAAAAAAAATTTTTTTTTCAAATTTCTTTTTTTGGATTTTGTGTTTTTCTACAAATATAATTCCGACAATCTGATAGATTTTTTTAGTTACTATAAGACTGTTTTCTATAATTATGAAATATTAAAATATATTAATGCTTGTAATTAGAGCGTCAGAAAATAGCAAATATGTAAGGAGGACACTAGCGTCAAAGGGTTAAATTAAAAAACGGTAGCACTTTTGTACTATTAATTCTTTTATTCCGAGTATATTCTCCACATCCAAACAATAAAAACATAGATGAACAGTGTACAGAAACAGGGTGGGGAATAAGTCGGAGATTTTCTTGGAGAAGTCTGTAGCCTTCCTGAAATAAGCAAAGAAAAATTATGTTTGCGACAGTGCTATAAGCAGGGTAGCTACTTATCCGGAAAAATTGGTATTAGGACATTTTAGTTTTTCTTTCAGGAAAAGTATACTCACTAAAACTACCAAGTGAAATTGCATATTTCTTACACCTGTAGCAGGGATGTCACTGTTCCGCTTAATACAATATATTGATTATTTTAATATGCTTATTGAATAGTAAAGCTTGTGGAATAAGAATAATTGCACACATTCTTTAACCTCTTCGAGACGGGGAGTCATATAGGGATTGTCAGGGTGGCGGCATTCAGGGTAAAAAAAATATATCTGGTAGGCAAAATATTTCTATATCAGTATATTTGGGGGAAGGAGTAATAACAGTTTCATTTGCTTAATATACCACTACTTAATTCAAAATAAAAACTATATTTTTGAACTTTGCACTAACATTGATTAGTTCCAATGCCATTAGTTTCAGTCGCCCTAGGGCATAACACAGATCAGAGGTCTAGTGCCCGCTTGCGCGGGCAGGTACCTTGCCAAATTACATGATCTAGCTAACATTGATTAGCTTTCCTACGTATGTCCCTTTGAGATATTTCATGATGAATGAAATAAGGGCCATTTTGGCCTCAGATGCCCAATTCTACAACAACGAACATTGATTAGCTGTGTTAAAGTAAAAGCAAAAATAAGACTATTTAATTAGAAAAAATAAGCCTATTAGCTACCGCTTTTTATTTATTTCCATCCTGAATCTGGGTCCCTACGAGTACATTTATGACTCGCCCGTTCCGAAAAGATTAAAATATCGCCACGAAAATACTGCCAAAGTTGTATTTCATAAGATACTTCGAATGTTTGATATGTAGGGGTGGAAAAATACTTATAAGGAATATAACTAATAATAATAATTACTTATATTAATATACCAAACGTATTTTTTTAAGGTCATCAGTAACAGACCACTATGAACGTAAACCAATTAAAGATAGAACCATTTAATATGAAATCTATTAAAAATTAGAAAGTGGTAACAAATATATGTTTAATTTATAATTATAATTGGTTTGTTTTATTTACTTGTCAACCACTACAGCAGTGATTCTCAACCACTGTGCCGCGGCACTTTTGTGTGCCGCCAAATGTTAGAAATGGTACAATAAAAATTGTAATGCTTTTGTTTATTACGAGTAAAGTTTAAATTAAAGAAAAGTGCACATATATAATATAATATATATATATAATATTATATGTATGTATAATAGTATATTTATACTTTTATAATTTTTCCACGCTTTAACCGCGTGAACATCTTTCTCGGCGATTGTCTTGTCTCTGACAATCTTAAAATAAGAAGGAAGAGTTTAAATTGTCTTTGACAAAAAATGTTGAAATAAATAGAAAACTCAATGACTATTAAAATTATAAATTAACAAAAGAAAGAAAGCTAAATATTAACTTTCAAACGGAAATAAAAGCTAATCATTAAAGTAAGCTATGCAATTTATAATTCTAAAAACAAATTAACAAAGGATAACTAACAAAAAATAAGCTAACAATTAATAATTAGCAATAAAACTAATTAACAAGTAATCGCAAAAAAATAATAATTAATGCAAAAAACTAACAGTTAATAACAATAGAAAACAAGCTAACAATTAATAACTAGCAAAAAAATAAATAACTGTTACTAACTAATAACGAAAGAAATAATTAATCCCATAATAAACGTGCTTTTGTAGTACATATTATTTTATTTCACATTCAAAATTATTTTCACAAACTATTTAACACAGTGTGTTATAGGTAAGTAAACAACTTTTAAACTAATTTTTTTCATTGTGTGCCGTCAAATTTCGAAATCGTTAAAAGTGTGCCGCCGCCAAAAAAAGGTTGAGAATCACTGCACTACAGATTCAATTCTCAAATATATATGATAAATTTCTATCAAGTACTTTTAAAATAGAATTTGGGTTCACAAGTGATTCGCTTTTTAAATAATCTGCGCAGACTACTTATAAGAAACTGTGTGGAGGCTTATGTTGACATAGATCAAAGCGAAAAAGAAAGAAAAATATGGTAGTAAAACCTGACCAGTCTTGATTTTTTACAGGAAGAGTAAAATATCCGCGACTACGGAGATTTATCAAGAGCACAGCCACCCCATAGACTGCTGAACTCAAACTGTCTCTTATTTTAACTTTTTATACTATTTCATGATGCTTGGGATAGGGGCCTTCTGCACGGCTCAGGTGCCCCATGGGTGAAAGCCCTTATATAGCAAGACGGAAAAGCGAAAAACCTGGTACGTAAAACATTGCATTCCAGCATTTTTTTCGAAAAAAATGAAATATTTGTAACTATCAAAATTTCTTTTATAATTCTGGCATATATATAAAACTGCTTCTTTTCCAAGATAAAGTAGATATTCTTGAAAAATTTAAAAAAAGAATAAGTAAACTCCTCCCCAAAACTAGCTATAACTGAAATGGTTTTACTGCCAGCCTTTCCTCTTTTCCGTCTCGCTTTCACCCCTGAGGTGCCCAATTTTTTATAAATAAATAAAGAAAGAAAAGATTTATCGACAGCTATGATATAAATTGCTCCGGGGCACCAATTTTTTGTTGTATTTATACAATTACTTATAAATTTTACCTAAAATGGGTGTGGGGATTTAAAATCTGTTATAAGTTTTGTTCGAAAAGATACTGACTTTTTTTTTAAATCAAAATTATATTTTTCGTCCGTTCTTCACAGTCTATTTTTTAGACTTGTCAGACTTAAAAGAGAATTTATTTGAAATAAAAAACAAAAAGTTGCCAACGAAAAAGGGAAAAATAAAGGTGAGAAATCAAACTAGAAAAATCGCAATAGACGAGAGAGAAAAAAGACGAAAAACAGAATAAGAAAAACCACAATGGTCGAGAGGAGCAAATCAGGGTAAAAATGCATTTCCACGTGCCATAGAGTGATGGTGAGAAACTAATGTTGTTAACAAGGGAAACATTCTTATGAATGAAACAAGATTCCAGGGCATTTAGATGAGCTGATGTGACTGAGGTGGAAATAATTTTGGTATTATCAAAATTGAATATAGGCCAGCTGTTGAATTTGAAACGCTGGAAACATGTTGACTGTTATTTGCTTATACATATTTATATATTTTTGAGTGAAGGAAGATTATAAGCAGGTAATATTTTACCACTTCCATTTCTTAGGATTATTTATTTATATTTAACTTTGTTTCTGCTTCCTTGTGATGAATAAGAAATATATAAATAACATTAATTACATAAATAATATGGTATAGGTAAGAATAACGTAAGAAAAGAAATAATAAAAAAATTAATTAAGAAAGAGATTTATCCCCTTAGTAAATTGACCACTAACGTAATGCACCTCAAATGATAAACTGGCTTCACTGTATTAAAATTTTTTGTCCAATTTCGCTTAGTTGTCAGTTTCGTTAGTTTTTGAGTAAAGGAGTGCAAATAAATTCAGTTACATACAACTTACTACAATTTTTATTCGAAATTTTTTTTTCAACACATGACTGAATACACAAAAGTCAATTTAATGCATCTAGTTTTCTTGTTTCATAAGAAAGAGATTCTGACTTTAATTTCTTTTTCTCGTTAATGTTGTGAAATTTTAGATGTACCTTCTCTCAGCATCTAAACAAGATATTGCTTCAGTTTTTTTTTCACTGAATGTTTACATATATACATTACATTGTGATAACTGTTAAGACACATCTTTGGCAGACATTTTTTTTTTAAAAATTATGACCTGAGAACTTTTAATTTTTAAAAAGTTTCATCAAAAATCTTTCATAACTCAAAAAGTGTTTCTGTTAACGCTAAAACATTATCACAGAATACAACTGATATAATCTAAATAAAATATTCTCAAAAAATTTCAAAGCGATTTGATAAGTAGTTTTTTTTAGAAAAGGTACACCGAAAAAGACCAGAATTAGCATTATTCATATATGTCCTACCGACTCCCTTTAAAGAACAACATCTTGGAGATTCAATTATAATCTGAGAAAATGCATCATCAATATTATTTCATACATTGACAGAATTTATAATCAGTATTATTTTGAGAAACCTGACAAAATTAATAAAAAATGTTATTTTAAAAATATAATAATCAATGAGAATGTAAGTAAATTATCTGCTAAAATTATCTGAAATTTTTTAATTGTTTTTGAAACAAAACATAAATAGTAATCAAATTAAATAATAAGTAGTTACTAGAATTAAATACTTACTCACTGTATCGGCTTCGGAGAAAAGATGGTATCCATTTTTAACAATTCTCTCGATGCTTAAAAAAATATTTTACACATTTTAGTACAATTAATTAATATAATAATATAGTTTACAGACATAAAAATCAAAAAAAATTTCTATATAAATTGTTATTACTAAGGACTTAAAAATTCCCAACTCCATAAAAAGTTAATAAGATAAATAAATGTCATGATAACCCCGAGGAGTAAATTCTTTGTTGCATTTTTACATGTTGTTGTTTCTAATGCCACTTGCCAAATACCAGCATGCCTGCTTGGTAAAACCAAGCGAATTTAAAAAGGAGGGGGTGTTTCTTGTTTATAAGTGGCGCCATATACGGCCAATAATACAACTTCAGCCACACACATACAACACAACCCATTTTTAAAGAGCGGATCCATTCATTCATTCACAGATCGTGATTTTGACTTGAACCAAAGAACGAACAATCTCCAATTCAGTACCCCCAGAGGTCTAATTTGTTACAAAAACTAAGAGGACTTTGTGGTCCCGACAGGTTTTACGTGCACCGGTCTCCATTTACTACACGGTGAGTCTTCGGCCGTATGGAATCGAACTCACTACCACTTTTACACCGAAGGCCCTACCTACCAGGCTTACCGGGCACACATCTTTATCTGTACTTGACCTTACCTAATTCGAGAGTGGGTATTTCAAACCTGTTCGTAAAGTTACAATTTTTGTCAAAATGATCTTTTTAGTTTGGTTTGTTTTCGTCTGAATGCATTATAAAGAACATTTAGAATATATAGATATTGTTTGTATATATATACAAGCATGTACACTTGTCTGCTTGCCTAAAAACGAAATTTAAGACAAAAAACACATGAACATGAGACACTAAATTATCGCATCATAAACTGAAGCGTATTATCATTTTCTACCTGCCACTCCCTACGTAGCAAAGAAGAGGAGAGACTTAGCATTCCCTCGAATGAATTGATTTGGACTATATTATTGACTTGCATAAAAACTGTAACTTGTAGAGAGAATTCAATTACAGATTTGAAATCAATGACTCGAAAATGTCTAAGAACCGTTCAAAAATCTCCTGCAACAGAAAATAAATAAATTTGCCCTCCCCAACAGTATAATGAATGCGTTAATTATTCCATAAACAGGAAACCCAATTATTCATCAAAAAGGCTTTAGATGTTGTGTAAACGCAAACCTTTCTACAAAATTTCGTATTTACTAAAGTTTCCGGTAGACCTTTTTCTCCTGGCTGAACTTGGTTTAAATTATCACAGCACATAAATAGTTTGACTACCTACAGAAAAGTATGGCTAGTAATAAACAGAAATGTCTAGTTGTCAGTTTGTATTGTACTAATGAAAATGTAAACAGAATTTTGCTGCTCCTGTTCATTAGAACACTTCAACGAAATCAGTCGAATTATTCTTGAGATCTGAAAATGTAAAAATATGACATTTTTGGAAATTTCTTGAAATTTTATCTCTTGTTATTTTAAATTTCAAAACTTAAAATGCCAAACTACTATTCTTAAAAAGTATGAAATTTCAAATACAAATTTTATAATTGTGCTCAAAAAGTTTTTGATCCACTCAAATGATATTCCCTTGGTACAGCGAAGTAGGCGATAAGTGAAATTAACATTAAGGGGCCAAAAACTTTCAACTGTTCTCCTGACTGAAACTATCGGTACTACATATCCCAATAGTTATAGTCAGGATAGCAGTCGAAACTATTCAGATTGCGACTACTACCTCCCATATGTTGCTGGTCCAAAATCCAAATTTGTCTTGGGAGAAAGGTATGTTTATTCAAGAAGATACTTTTTTTTCTGGGGGGGGGGGATGTATGACTTCGAAACTAAACTAATAGAACTAAATTAATAAAAGAGATGACAAACTGTTCCACTTTGTAAACAAATTTTCTCTACTGATAGAAAAATGTATGTTTTAGTGCAGTATTCTTGAATTAACCCGTTTCGTCCCTAATTTATATATTGAAATGATACAAAAAGTAGTTTTATGGAAAAGGCGGTATAATATATGATCGAAATTAATTGGTTTTTCTACTGTTAGAGCAATCAGAAAGTCATTTATTGATCAAAAAATACTTGCTCCTTATAATTCTAGATCTAATCAGAAATAACTAAATCCTCATGGTATCTGAAAAACTTTTAATTCACCCAGATAAATGAAAATTCTGAAAAAAGTTTCCCACCACAATGAATGTCTTTGAAAAAAGGAACTGTCCTAAATATGCGTTAACCGGTTAATAAATTTGCATTCAGTTATTTTGTTGAACAACTATATAAAAATTAAAAAGCACATGCAAAATAGCAATTTTTTTTGTCGTGTCTATGACATAGCCGAATCAAATGTTTCCATGCGTCTTGATTACTGCTTCTGCGATTTGCTTGATATTATCGTCATAAAGGTCAATCAATGACGGCAAGACTCCTATTTCTCTCAGATTAGCACTCATTGCTGGACACTCAAAGATGTGGCATGGCAAAATAGCAATGATGTCCAGTTATCATTTAATCACCTCAATGCTAAACCAACATGAAGAAAGGATCAGCTTCGCGCCCTCAAGCTCCCAGCTCCATATAAGTTCAAGTCCAATTATTTTTTAGTAAATCTTTCAAAGCTGTAACTTATTTATACAAAATGTTATACACCTCCATAAATATTCATCTAAAGTTGGAGTACTCGGCATTCCTGTAATTAGGTCTGCTTCTTATTCTGGATCTAGTTGGAAAAGCGTGTTTAAAAAATGAACGCAGTTTAAAAACCGTATTTAAGGAAATCTGCACAGGTCTTAAAGCTTGTTTGAAAAAATAAACACATAAAAAATACGCTTTTCAATATTCAATCGAAATTTAACAACAAAGTGAGGAATTTGTACTTAAACAATCTAAGCAAAATGATTACGGAACAAAGTCCTGGTCTTCGAGGTAGGAGGCAATATAGTCCTCTTCGTATTCAGAATACGAAACGATAGAGTGTTTTTTAACACGTTGAATGTCATGGGGGTCACCGGTGACCGACGAAGCCAAGATTATAAGTGACACATAATTCGAGTAAATGTTTAATATTTTTACATTATTATCGTTAGTAAAATGGTTTGAAGAAATTAATGCAATATAGAACACACAAAAATAGTTTTATTTACATACACAGAGATGCCAACTTGCTCCGGTCAACGAATAAGTATTTTCAAGTAGTAGTTTATTAATTGTGATTCTTGGTTTAATAAATTCAATTTAGTAGATTTTTACCCATCACTATTTCTAAACAATTTGTAGGCTTCTATAATTCAACACTTCTTCAATTATGCCATGCGAAACCTTTTAAAAAACTAGCAAAATTTGCCAAATTTGTAAATTTAGTTTCTAACATTGCTTTTAATTTTTTAGCACAGAATTTATATTAAACATATTTTTCCTACTTTTTTCATTATTTTGTATTAAATGAGGTCAAAATAAGTGGAAAATATATATTTTTCTTTTAATGGCGGGCACTTGGAGGTATTGTCCATTGGCCACAGAAAGTGCCAGAACTGCTAATTCTCTTTTCGTTACCCAGTGGGCACCTGTGGCGAAGCCACGGCGGTGGAACAGCGTCGCCCACGTCACACTACCACAACCCGTTTATAGGGCGGGTCACATTCACACA